>NC_084703.1:49967598-50187598 GCF_033807575.1 Cydia pomonella
AATTTACTTCATTAGAAACTGTTTTGACGCTTTAAATAATTTTTCACGGTTGGTGTAAGATTTAAATCGATCTAGCTTTTAGTGAGAAGGTTCGTGCGCCGGAGTCATGCACGAAGTTGGATGGCCGAATGTCATGATTTATTTATGTTTACATTTAAGATAGCAGTTAAATAATAATTATACCGTGACAACATCATTATGTTACCCCGATTAATACAGGGGTAGTTGGAAAAATAACATTATACTGAACACGATTTAACATTATGTCAAAACACGGTAGTTTTAGCAGGTGGTGGGGACACGGTAAATGTTGGACAGGCTCGTTCACTTGGGTTGAGGCTGTCAAAGAGGAAGCATCGTAATGAACTGGTTAGGTCAGAGTACCTGCAAGTATCCCGATTGCTGTAGTAGTAATAGTTTAGGGTAACCATGCAATAAGAAGCACTATAAATGTTGATTATTGATAAAATCTATCTTAGGTCCTTCCCGGAGTCCCAAACGATCTTGAAGTGGTAGCAGACAGACAGATAGATAGACAGACGGACAGACTTCCTTTGACATTTATAATATCATAAACTCCTACTAATATTAGTAGGGATATAAAATATTTCATAGCGTAAGTGTTGAACGATTTGAACAAGCAAAACAGCTTGAACACGACTTGAGTGTACAAATAAATACTATGACTGTCGGCCCGATTCAAAGAATGAGATACGATAACGATAAGTTCTGGTTTAGATAAGTTCTCATTTAGATATCGTTTGTATGTCATATAATTGACCGAAGCAGCTCGATTCGGACCACCAATGTCACGTTGACGTTAGAAATATCATAGATAGTTCTTATTGGGATCACAGCGGAATCGAAATGAACGTCAATTTAGACATGTCGTTTAGTTATCGATCTTTTAAAGATCTTAAACGTGTCTTAATCATTCTTCGAATTTTTTATCGATACTTCTTGAAGATAGTGAATGGTTGAACCGAGCCGAGAGCTCGCTCACGCTCTCCAAGGGATAAGATTATATTCTTGATTAAACTATTTCATGAGATGTCACGTCTCTCACGAGGCGAGGAGGTTTAGCATAATGCCGTCCACTGAGGTCTTTCAACTCGAGTGGATACAACTCGTATGTCGGGTGGGACTGCCTCTGAGTTTGAATATCACCTTCAAATTAAACTATTGTATGTGTGAATTGCTATATGTATATTGATAACAATATTTTAAATGACAATGGAATGTGCCGAATTAGGATTTAAACCATCGCTTTCACATCTGGAGGTAATTAGTATGGTGGGGGTAAATAGCTGTTTAATAAGGCTTTTACAGTAAAGGTACAGTCAGCATCCATAGTGCCGGATGATACAACGAGACAAAAGTAAAACGTACTTAGTTTTATTTAGTTATATCATTGAATACGATGCTATCTTTTGTGCTTTGTTGCATGACATAAGTAAGTTTATATATCTTAGTTTAAGGAAAGGTTTGTCATACCCTTTTAGGGTCCATCAGATACTTGTATAAATGCTAAATAAATAAATAAATAAATATTATAGGACATTATTACACAAATTGACTAAGTCCCACAGTAAGCTCAATAAGGCTTGTGTTGAGGGTACTTATATACAACGATATATTATATAATATATAAATACTTAAATACATAGAAAACACCCATGACTCAGGAACAAATATCCATGCTCATCACACGAATAAATGCCCTTACCAGGAATTAAACCCGGAACCATCAGCTTCGTAGGCAGGGTCACTACCGACTAGGCCAAACCGGTCGTCAAACAACAATGCTGTAACAACTCTTGATTTTTACCTCTCTCTCTTCTTCCTCGCGTTGTCCCGGCATTTTGCCACGGCTCATGAGAGCCTGGGGTCCGCTTGACAACTAATCCCAAGATTTGGCATAGACACTAGTTTTTACGAAAGCGACTGCCATCTGACCTTCCAATCCAGAGGGTAAACTAGGCCTGGTTGGGATTAGTCCGATTTCCTCATGATGTTTTCCTTCACCGAAAAGCGACTGGTAAATATCAAATTATATTAACTCCTGATTTTTACCATGGTGCAATAAATGATGATTGATTGATTGAGCATCTGCCGCCCTGGAATACTTTTCCAAATAGAGATATCAAAAACTATTTACTTGTGCTTGGTAAGAAAACTAACAAAAAATCGTATCGTAAAATGTGAAGGGGCTCTGGGCCGTTAAACTTTTTTCAGCGACGTCGCCGAAATGACTAATGCTGATTAGCTCGGGGCCGATAGGCCTCATTTAAATAATTGAGGAATAATTTGCCGACGCCATTATTTTATTTGGCCTGTGGAGGAAATTGATGATAATTTCGTAACCAGCGACCGAACTTTTTCATCATTTTTAATTTTAACTGACTTTTATCCGTTCGATCAGTTGCCGCAATCTCTTTGTACCATACGACCATATTTTGCCGGGGAATGACACAATTGAATCCTAAAACGAGAAAAGAGTCGCATTCCTTATTTTTAATGATATTTCGCAGCAAAAAGAATAGATTAAAGGTGCGACCAGACCGCAGCTTAAAAAACGGTCACGATACGGAATCGCAGTGACGCATCGTATGCGTACCGTTTTTGACGCATGCTCCCCACACCGCTGCTTAAAAATCGGTGACGGTACGGAATCGCAGTGACGTGCTCCACCGCGAATCTTTTTTGTTCGCAAATCTTTGCGTAAAAAACGCTGCATTTACAAAACAGTTGCGTCTTTTACGTCACCGGTGTGGTGTGGTGTCTGCCATAAGATCTCCGTGTAATATTTTTTGCGATTTTTACGCAGATCAATTTACGGTGCGTCAGCGTATTTTAAGCAGCGGTGTGGGGAGCATGCGTCAAAAACGGTACGCATACGACGCGTCACTGCGATTCCGTATCGTGACCGTTTTTTAAGCTGCGGTCTGGTCGCACCTTAATATAACAATAGAAATTGCGTTTTTCTTTAATCTAAGGGTGAATCGCCAATACGTATTTTGTATTTTTTGCCTTTTTCTACTAACTTTATATGATACATTATTTTACGTGAAAGAATAACATTTTCAACAGCGTGTACGGAACCTTATACTTTATACTGAACATGCAATACTTCCGATAAGTTTTATTCATGTCCCATGCAATAGCAAAGTTCCGCAAAGTATCATATATACATAAAGTAAGGGTTATAAAATAAATATGACGGCAGAAAAAAATAAAACAATGTTCCCCTGTGTTTTTACGAGACACGAGTTTAGGAACCTCCTGGGAAATGTACAATAAGGTCATAAATATGTATACATTTTTTATCTTACTTCAATGGATTAAGGTAGAGGTTTGTATAGATATTTATGACCTCTGCACTTAATGCGGACGAGATTTAGCTTGTTTGACGTAATATAATCTTGAAAAGGCGTCGTGGAAGTGAAAGGACCGTATCAGGAATACATTTGTGGTAGATGTTTTGTAATTCAAGAGGAAAGAAGACGACCGTTTCTCCATACAAACGAAGTCCCCATTTTAATAAAGAATAAATTATAATAAATATTATAGGACATTATTACACAAATTGACTAATTCCCACAGTAAGCTCAATAAGGCTTGTGTTGACAGTACTTAGACAACTATATATATAATATATAAATATTTATAAATACTTAAATACATAGAAAATACCCATGACTCGGGAACAAATATCCATGCTCATCACACGAATAAATGCCCTTACCAGGATTTGAACCCGGGACCATCAGCTTCGTAGGCAGGGTCACTACCCACTAAGCCAAACCGGTCATCGACCGTATTTTCCTCTGTGGATATTGACAAATATTTTAACATAATTTTATGTATATTAACCATAGCTATGCTCCTAAGTTTGACTTTTTTAGATTTTTGGATAATTATAAAAATTAGGAGCGATTAAACAAATTTGATACAAAATTTTGAAATGCCTTAAACTCCTATAATAATAAAAAAAGCAAACTTAGGGGCATAGCTGTGGCTGATATAATACAAATTGAGGCAAAATATTTTTAACTAGATGAGAACCCGGCTTCGCTCGGAAAAAATATTAATAATACTCATTTTAAACTTAGTAATTATTTACTTTTAGACTTTAAACCTTCATAAAACCGATTAAATCCGGTTTTAAATAAAGCCTCGGAAATCTTTCTCCTTTTTGGTGGACTTTAATAATGTTTTCCCGAAATATTCCCATCATTTTCAAGAGCTCGATTGACTGCAGATTTATTTCGCAAAGGATTTAAAATGCAATTTTTTTGAAATTCCATATATATGTTTGCCAAATGTTTGTGTCCATACAGTTATAACTCTAAAACGTACTATTCCAATATATCTAAAAACTGATATGTAATTAAATAACCTAACCTAACTTAACCCACTTTTCTGGTAGCAATTCGGTTCTGTAAGGGTCGCAGTTCTAGCTAAACCTAACCCACTTTTCTGGTTGCAGTTTGGTACATAAGGTTCACAATTCTAACCTAACCAAACTCACTTGATCGCAGTTCTCTGTTAAAGTCGCAGTTCTAACCTAACCTAACCTGCTTTCTTGTTGCCTTTCGGTTCTGTCAGAGTTGTAGCTCTAACCTAACGTAACCCACTTTACCCTAGAGAGAACCTAGGCGCTATTGACGGAGTGAATTGCGCTGTCTATGATTTGATTTTTTTGTTCAAGTACTCTAGGTATTGTAGCGCCACCTATTTAAAGTTTTTTGATGACACTTTTTGGTACATGGAGATTTCGTTCCTTATCGCCACCTTCCGTAGGCCGACCTTTTGGCTCGTTATTTGGCTGCGGTTTTCTGTAAGGTAGAGGTACTTCCTCAGTTGGGCTCTGCTCTAGATCTGGAATGACATCCGCTGTGCTGTGCCCTACCACACATAGCGAGATGACATTCACAATGCCCATACCTCTCTTGTGGACGCAGTTTAAGGACGTACCCGGGTCGGTTTTATAGATATGAATCAAATCTTAATTATGAGAGCTATCATTTGATTTTTTTTCTGCTTAATAAGTCAACTATTGGCATTATAACCCGAGAAATTCGTTTATCTGGTATAATTCAAACACAAGTTATGAGGGTTTAAAAAAATGACTTGCGCTTCGCTTTATTTGTCTTAGCGCGCTTGGTACAATCACCATCAGATATCGGAGCGGTCGATACACCAAAATATCTGAACAAGGTGCGTACACAAAACAAACAACAACAACATAGTTAGGGAGGCGAATAGGGGAATTTTCGGTAATACTCGAGCGTGGCAGTTTAAGATATGAGAGATACCTTAGACCTAATAGAACAACCTTGTAAAGTATTTAGCTCTATATGTAGTGACGCGCGCCTAGGATAGACGATCAGATTAGTAAAAAAAAAATTGACAGTCTGAAATACTCGAGCGCGTCAGATTAAGATATTGGGGGTTGATTTTAGTGTTTTAAGACTAAATTTAACTAATCTGACGATAAGTCCTTGACGCCGCCGAGTTATAGGGTCGCGAACTTGTAAAAAAAAACGGTAATCCGGCATTCTCGAGCGCGATTTTTTTATTTTTTATTTTGAAGAATATAATCTAAAACTTACTAAAAATACAAAATCTGCCGGTTTCCGCATGACCGGAAGTGTGGAGGAGCCATTTCGTCTTCCGAAAAACGCGTTGCGCATATAAGTCGCGAACGATACATTTTACAAAAAAAAAGTTTAAATAAACAGAAAAGGTAATTTTATTTTACACAAAAAAGGTCTCTACATTTTTGTCCAAAGTTAAAACTTTTTGACTTGAAGCATCATAAAAACTCAAACTCCCGGTTTTTAGGGTTCCGTAGCCAAATGGCAAAAAACGGAACCCTTATAGATTCGTCAAGTCCGACTGTCTGTCCGATTATGTCACAGACACTTTTTTCCGAACTTATAAGAGCTATACTGTTCAAACTTGGTAAGTAGATGTATTCTATGAACCGCATTAAAATGTTTACACAAAAATAGAAAAAAAACAATAAATTTTAGGGGTTCCCCATACTTAGAACTGAAACTAAAAAAATCTTTTTTCATCAAACCCATACGTGTGGGGTATCTATAGATAGGTCTTTAAAAATGATATTGAGGTTTCTAATATCTTTTTTTTCTAAACTGAATAGTTTGCGCGAGTGACACTTCCAAAGTGGAAAGATGTTTGCCCCCTCCCCCCCCCCTCGTAACTTCTAAAATAACAGAATGAAAAATCTAAAAAAAATATATGATATACATTACCATGCAAACTTCCACCGAAAATTGGTTTGAACGAGATCTAGTAAATAGTTTTTTTTAATAAGTCATAAAATAAAAATATATTTTTTTTTTTCATCAAACCCATACGTGTGGGGTATCTACGGATAGGTCATCAAAAAACCTATTGAGGTTTTTAATATCATTTTTTTCTAAACTGAATAGTTTGCGCGAGAGACACTTCCAAAGTGGTAAAATGTGTGTCCAAAGTGGTAAAATGTTGAACGAGATCTAGTAAGTAGATTTTTTTTAATACGTCATAAATGGTACGGAACCCTTCATGCGCGAGTCCGAGTCGCACTTGGCCGCTTTTTGAGTATATCTCGAAAACTGAGGGTGTTAATAAAAATTGATATGAAATAACGATGATTAAATTATGTGACTTTTATTATATCTCAAAATTTATTAAAGGAAAAAAAAAGAAACCAAAAAACCTTTTTCGGTCAGATTAAGAGAACCCACCAACATTTTTGTCAGATTAAGAAAATATGCTTTCAGGATACCGAGATAAACCTCCCCTATGAAAATCTGACGCGCTCGAGTATTTCAAAAAAACTTTTTTTTTAGCATTTTCAAAAATTCATCCTAACTTATCGTCACGCCGAAATCGTCAGTTTTTTTAAAGGGAGCTTCCTTGGGGCCTACTTAACACCCCTTCCGAAAATCTGACGCGCTCGAGTAAATTTTTTTTTTTTGCATTTTTGACTACTTTATATTCCTACCCCCACCACGAAAACCGGCAGATTAGTATACCGTTGTTATCAGAGGCACTTGGGGCATACGTAGTATGAATATCTGACGCGCTCGAGAATGCCCAAGTAACTGTTTTTTTTAACATTTTTGAAAAACCGTACACGCCAAACCCACCGCTAAAATGGTTTTTACCATACGAGCTTTTCTTTTCGAAATTATTTGATCTTTCGATTTTGATAGGTCTCGACGGCGCCGTTGAATTACGCCATTTAGCTACCTCGCCTCCCTAACTAACAACAAGGTGTTTATGATTTTATATTTAAAATTATGAATTTGTAATGCAATTATGAATAAGTAATATAATATATTTAATTATGATTCTGGCATATTATTATAATTTATTTGTCAATTTTTTATTTAGTAGGTTATTATTTGTAAATAGTTACCACTTGTGATATTAGTATTAAGATGATTGCAATGCCCATGGTATCATGTACCTACTAAATAATGTATTATACCATCTTCTGTAATGAGCATGATCGCAATAAAATATGAATATACACAAAATACCAATCGGTCACGCTCCGTAGCGTACCTAGCGTAGTTATCTCTATCACTCTTCCAGATTAGTGCGACAGAGATACATGAAACCCCTGGTGTTGCAGGTGCCCATGGTGGTGATTGCTAACCATCAGTATTTGACTGCTCATCTGAATCCTGTATCAGAAAAAAAACTGTTTCAATTAATTAATTCTTATAGCCAAGACATTAGAGTCCGCCATGGACAGTTAAGGCTGCGCATACACAAGAGATGTGCCAAGTTGTGTAGCGAGGGATGTGTACAAACAATCTTAACCAATAAAAATTTGCTGACTAGTGCAGCTCTAAGCGAGGATAGGCAAATTGATTCTATTCGTTCTTAACAAACACATCCCTCGCTATGCATCCTCGCACATCGCTGGTGGAAACGCAGCGCAACCGTGTTGCTTTTTAAACATTTAAATTAATTTTTCATTTAAATGAATAGCAATGGCGCAGAAGTTCCGATGGTAGTCAATTTCAAGTTAAATTCAACCCTTTTAACGCAGATGGCCCCGGGTCCGGGACCTAATTAGAGACGCCCAAGGGATTCATTATTAGAAGGTCATATTAACTGGGCGTTAAGTTCATTCCGAATGTGTACCTATATACCATACCATAAATATACGATTATACGAGAAATACAGAAAGTTTGCCATACATAATTTATACTCGCTCTATTTTCTTTATTTATAATTTTTTTGCAACGAAAACTGCATAGTAAATTACTTGAATGTTGCTTGAATGTCTGAAATAAGCTAAACGAAAAAAGTATCCAACGAAGAGGCCTTAAATCGAGTTCGAGAAAAGCGGTGCCTATTGAGAACCACCGAAAGCAGAAGAAGAAACATGTTGGGACAACTGTTACGAGTACGACACGATGAATACATCAGACCAAAACCAACGGCCAAGCCACATATTTTGCCTAGGTGTAGTTAAGGCTTATTGTAGATATAGAATGCTTATACACCGTGTTTTTTTTATTTCCATTAATTTCAAGGGTGCATCCCTGAGCTTAAATTAAGTAACTTTCTCAAAGACACCGGTATTCTAATTAACTCCATTTCGGAGATAATCAATATTTTATTTTTATCTAATAAGGCCCCACGAGCGTGTACACTTGCCTAGGGCCTGTTTACATATTGATTAGTGTTTAGTATGAGTTAATACATTTGTTATTAAACGTAAGTACTATCTCGGACGATTGATGTTCGAAATGACATTAATATGTCACAGTTTTCAAATGTTTGATTGAGTTAAATGTAATGCCCGTGTTACAACAGCGCTATATGCAACATTTAATTAATTAGTATAAAAATAAAAATTAATAAAAAAAATTTTTTTAATTACTATTCTATTTAGTTTCCCTTAACGTACTTGCCGATACCCCGAAGTTAACGGAATTCAATAAAAACACGGTGTATACCTACTCGTAGAAGTTTGGCTCCACATGACATTGATAATTTTTTGACAACGCGAGCCGTATGGTTTCGTCTTGGCAACATTTCACATGAAAATTTTTTTGGTGGGTTTTTCATATCAAATTTCATATTATTGCAGAATACCAATTTAAAATGAGTGCGTAGCTTGGATTGTACGCTCTTACGTCCTTCTCCTTAAGTTATTATTTACTAAGTGAATAATGCCCGGCAGTAAATGCAATGGCGAGCGTTGCCGCCTTGTAGACGGCAGCCGAGATAGCCTCATTACGTATTTGCATACTTATATGCGACGAATGGCCGCTATTCGACACGCGCGCCAAGCTCTGTGCTACGGGACCAGCTTACTCTAACCGACAGGGATGATGCACGCGGAACACAGAGGTTAATTCCGATTGTAATAACAGATTGTGAATTTGATCTGGATTCGTTATGTATATGATCTGTTAGTGACAATAGTGACGTTTTTGGTTGAAGGATTGTTGATGTCGACGTCAACAGGAATTGTAAAGCAATGGATATTGTCAATGTTACATTTTAAATATTTAAGAATTAGATTAATTGAAGTGGTTTTAGGTAAATATAATATGGAAGTAATCTTTCGGTGCAGTACCAGCAAAAAAGGACGACCACACCAAGTTTTAACTCATTAGAGTACTGTCGCCATCATATATATCGGAGCGGCCAAGGTGCTCACAAATATCTGAACACGCCTCTATTGTCAAGGCGTTAGAGTGCGTGTTCACATATTATTGAGCACCCCGGCCGCTCCGATATATCTGACGGCGACTGTACATCTAGAGGGTGACAATTACCGCTACAATAGATTGTATAACAAGGAAGGTTTGGTTAAGCTCTAGATTTATCCGAGATCAAATCATCAAGAAACATGTCAAAGCTTGCTGAAACCGAAATTTCGGTCGAACACTGAAGCGCCCAAAAGGTCGTAAGTCGGTAATAAAAACATGTTGTACAAATTAATTTTGCACATAAACATTAAAAATAACGACACCGTTTTGTAATCACCCGCGGCACAAAGGCACACTTACCTGCACGCCGTTTTCGCCGCGGAGCTCGGAGGGCAAAAATAACTTCGTTAAAATGTGATTAGAGCGGGTCCCCCCCGCACCTCACCCTTTACCCGGACATAGATTACATGTTATGCCGACAGATACCACACTTGAGTCATTTCTAACTGATATAAGAATAAGGAAGCAGTTTTTTGATTTATTTTATAAATAGCTTTGGCACGCGACTTTATCTGCGTATAATTAGTAATTTGGGTAGTTTATTTTTTATTCAATCTGATTTTTATTGATTCCCTATACAAATTTCACCGCCTTAAGGGATGGCTAATTGGTCTTCAATGCGTAAACATTATTCGTTTCTTACGAAAGTTTAAAAGATAAGTTACTTACTTACTAGTCATTTTTAGGGTTCCGTAGCCAAATGGCAAAAAACGGAACCCTTATAGATTCGTCATGTCCGTCTGTCTGTCCGATTATGTCACAGCCACTTTTTTCCGAAACTATAAGAGCTATACTGTTCAAACTTGGTAAGTAGATGTATTCTATGAACCGCATTAAGATTTTCACACAAAAATAGAGGAAAAAAACAACGTCAAATCGTGGTAAAATGTGTCCCCCCCCCCCCCCCCCCCCGCCCTGTAACTTCTAAAATAACAGAATGAAAAATCTAAAAAAAATATATGATATACATTACCATGCAAACTTCCACCGGAAATTGGTTTGAACGAGATCTAGTAAGTAGTTTTTTTTAATACGTCATAAATGATACGGAACCCTTCATGGGCGAGTCCGACTCGCACTTGGCCGCTCTTTTAGGGTTCTGTAGTCAACTATAACCATTATAGATTTCCCATGTCCGTCTGTCTTTCTGTCTGTCGGAGGTTTTGCTCCGTGATCGTTAGCGCTAGAAAACTACAACTGGGCATGGATAAATAAATAAATCCGTTAACGATGCAAAATAATATTTAATTAATTTTTACTCGTAACAAGCAGAAACGTCTGCGTACGATCCTATTATCCAGTGGCCGTGAGTTCAAGTCTCACCCGAGACAGTAATTTTTGCACTTTTAAATTTATTCTAAGCTTAATAGCATCGTTTGTTAAAAAAATTTTTGTATGGGTAGCACATCGTTACTGGTGAATTTCCAATATGACTTGGAATTCCGGTAGCCGTCTAAGAAGTGTAACGTTCTTACGGTAGATGTCGCTAGGGTCCCCTAGACCCATATGGTGGAAAAATTTGCTGCCTAGGGATGAGGTCTTGGTGGCTCAGATGGCAGAGCGCTGGAGTATCGATCCAGAGGCCGTGAGTTCAAGTCTCACCCAAGACAGTATTTTTTCCACTTTTAAATTTATTCTAAGCTTAATATTTGTATTCTTCTTCGTGTAAACGTAAAGTGGAAATGAACCTGTTTTTTCGCTTCAATCCTATGTTGTATAGGTATGATAGACATTAAGAAATTGTTTAATCTGCGTCGCGGCAGTCAGCGCCCTGGTGAAATATTCTGGGGGCATTATTTAACCCGCACACAGTTTATTAAAGAATGCAGGCCCGAGCGACCCATAGAAACCACAGACCACTGGCCAAATAGACGATGCATGCTGGGAATTTTCAACCATAATAGCCGTCCACGAGGTAATGATTTAGAATGAGAGCGGGAACACTTAATTAAGTTGGTTCCATGCTCAAGACCTGTACAAGTGTAATTTCCCGTAGAGTGGATTTCAAAATTATCTGAGCTCAATTTAATAAAGTGTGTATATAATTTCTAAAGCCTTACCTGCTGACTGTACTAAAAGTAACACAATTAACCAATGGATTTTGTTAAAATTTTTGAAATGTTTATTACAAATAAATAAATAATAATTAAATATATATTATAGGACATTATTACACAAATTGACTACTTAAGACCCACAGTAAGCTCAATAAGGCTTGTGTTGAGGGTACTTAGACAACGATATATATAATATATAAATATTTATAAATACTTAAATACATATAAAACACCCATGACTCAGAAACAAATATCCATGCTCATCACACGAATAAATGCCCTTACCAGAATTTGAACCCGGGACCATCAGCTTCGTAGGCAGGGTCACTACCCACTAGGCCAAACCGGTCGTCATACCAAGGCAAATATCAAAGCAAACTTAATTTTAGGACTAAGCAAGTAAAATGGTGGAGTGGTGTTGTTCAAGTTAAAGAATTGTATTGCGATAGTAGTGCTTCAGGATCATGTGTAAACAGTGTGCGAGGGTATAACTATGGCCAATGATAGCGTCACAACTGCATCGCGGCCTCTGCGATTTTTTTATGGTAGAGGAGGCAAACGAGCAGACGTATAACCTGATGGTAAGCGATTACTGCCGCCCATGGATACCTGCAACACCAGATGGGTTGTAAGTGCGTTGCTGGTGTTTAAGATGGGAGTACGCTCTTTTCTTGAAGGTTTGAAGGTCGTATCGGTCCGGAAATACCGCAGGCGACAGTTCATTCCACAGTTTAGCTGTGCGAGGCAGAAAGTTCCTGGAGAAACGCACAGTTGAGGACTGCCAACCAATCTAAGTGGTGAGGATGGAAATGCTGTCGCGATTGAATCGCTGCACGTGCAACAAATAAGGAGTCTGTGAGGGATAATCTCTGTAGACGACACATTAATAACGGGCCGGAGTAATCTACGCCGCCATGCGTGAACGCTTTAAGAAAGACCTGAAAAGCTGTTTAACATTGTCAATCTTGGAAAATATTTATTAAAAGAAACAATCGCTGCAACATTCTGTTAGACACACTTAACGAACCAACGATGGACCTTAATGAAGGTTCCTATATATCTTTGCGATACGTATAGTTTATCAATTATCATCTCATAGTGTGGACGACAACAGGACCTTGGTGGTTTTGGTTTGATATTGTTTCAAAAAATTCAAAATTCAAATTCAAAAAAAAAAATTTTTCTGCATTTAGGCCTCAAGGGCTCGTTTACAAGTCAATACAACATTATAGTAACATCATATAGTGACATGAAAAATACATAACAACATTTATAAATACAACAGCCAATACCTGGGTAAACATTACATTATAATAATCTTAAAATAAATAATTACTACAACACAATAGAGATGTATAGTCTCTATGGTTAAAAATACATTAAATCTAGAGATGTAAAAGGTCCCCAATGTCAGAGTACTAATACTAATAAGATTTGGAGGTGTAAAGTCTCTCCAAGTGTCAAAATAAAATTTATACTAAATAAATAAACCGCGTCTGGACTGTTAAGCTAGCAGTCTCATAAACTATTGCTACAGAATACATAATTAGTGATATTTGCTCTGCTACCCGCTTGCGCGGTATGCACTGCGAGCTGCGAGTCATGTTGTAGTCCTATTTCAACAATATCAATACTTTAAGTATTTTAAAAGCCGGCAACGCACTTACAACCAGTGGCGTGCAGTCCATATAGGCAAAAAGGCACTGCCTACCCTAGCAAAATAACACATAACACCATCACAGACATCTTTTTTCTCTAATGTAATGATTTCTTAAAACACCTATTTATATTTTATTTACGTTACGGTACGCGCTACGATTTAAATTTGCGCGCGAAAGAGACTCGCTCGGGGCATCGCCGCAAATAAAGGAAGGCACGACCGGCATAGGCAACCGCTATCGGTGCCGATATACACGCACACACTCTCACTATGCGCATGTGAAATATCGTACGTGAACTATATACGGATTTGCTTAGTACACACAACTATAGGAAAATCACGCACACATACAAGCTCAGGTCCGGCCGCCGGTCGCCATTTTCACCAATCACTGCCCCGCCATCAATTAGATTCAAATTTCAACCAATCAGCGTATAGTCACAGCGCGTTTCTACGTATTGAACTGTCCATGCAGCACGAAATATAATGCGGTAAAAAAAGAAAGTATCTTTTGCTATGATTTTTACCTTTACTGAGGGGCGTTATAATATGCCAGGGTTGGGTTGTTTGTTTACAGATTTTTTTCTTGCGAAGTGCGACACGACAGAGTTTTGATAAGATTTAAATTTCCTGTATCATTGTTTATAGTTCGGTTCGGAGCGATTTTCTAAAGTTTTCATTTTAATTTGTGGTGAAATTGTGTTTAGCATAAGTAGTTTTAATTATTAACTATGAGTTTTGATTGTAATGAATGTGTTGACCAGGTGTGTCTGAAAAAGTTAACTCGCGGCGAATTTAGCAAGTTAACATATGATAATAAAATAAAAGTAGTTAAGCAGCAAGGTAGGTGTATGCCGCAGTTGCAATTAGCTCAAACTCAGGGCAATGTTACACGCCAATTTCACGTAAAGTATTACGAGAATTTTACCTGGTTGACTGGCTGTGTACACACCGAGCGGTTGTTTTGTTTTCCGTGTATTTTATTCGCGAATTCTCCAAATGTTTGGAATGACAAAGGCTATGTAGATTTAAAAAACTTTCACGTTTCTGCTAGAAAGCACGAACGGTCGGAAAAACATTTGGAGGCTTCTGTTAAACTTGCTACCTTCGGTCGAGAGCGAATTGAGACAAGCTTAAACAGTCAGTTGAAACTTGACATAGAACGGCATAATGCCAAAGTAGAACGGAATAGGCATATATTTCAAAGATTGATTGATATAGTTTGCTTTTTGGGCAAGCAAGAATTAGCTTTCCGCGGTCACGATGAATCAGCGTCATCTCTGAATAAAGGCAATTACTTAGAATTGGTCGATTTGTTAGCTAAGTATGACGGAGTGTTAGAAACTCACTTAGAAACCTCGACTAGCGCATTTTCAGGCCTTTCGAACCGAACCCAAAATGACTTGATCTCAAGCGTCGCTTCTGCAGTGAATGATAATATTAAACAACAAATCAAAGAGTCAGAGTTTGTTGCGGTCATGGTTGATGAGACTCCCGACGTTAGCGGTCGGGAGCAATTAGTTCTGATTTTACGATATGTTCATAATTCCCAAGTGGTCGATCGCTTCATTAAGTACGTAGATGTTAGCTTAGACCGGACTGCAGCAACCCTGAGCTCAATCATACTAGAAACTTTAGAGGAATATGATTGCCTCTCAAAATTAATCGCTCAAACATATGATGGTGCGGCAGTTTTATCATCTGACCTTCGTGGTGTGCAAGCTCTAATAAGGGAAAAAAATCCGCAAGCATTATATGTGTGGTGCTCTGCTCATATTTTAAATTTGATACTGTCAAAGAGTTTTGAGCGGATTTCCGAAACGAAACGCTTTTCAGTATACTCAAAACACTTGTGAATTTTTTTCACGGCGGGACTAAACGTTTAGCTTTTTATAATCAGTTTGCTGATATGAAAAAACTGCCCCGCGTCGCTGAGACACGGTGGTCGTTCCACTCGCGACTAGTAAATACAGTTTTAAGTGAAAGATTTCACCTGATGGCCCTTTTTGAGAAAATGCAGGAAAATGAAAACGATACATGGGACGGTGAGACTTTACAACAGGTCACCGCCCTTCTATTTCATTTAAAGGAATTTGAAGTCAATTTCTTCTTAAAAACATTTTCGGACATATTTGCCGAGTCTGACATTTTGTACGAAATTTTGCAAAAAAAAACCAGTGACATCGGTTATTGCGTAAAAAAGATTCACGAGTTCGAATCATTTATGACAAAATACAGAGGGACATTTGAAGTCCAATATGCCGACGCAAAAGAGGTGGCAGGGCCACCGAAGCGAAAGCGCAACATGTCAGACCCCAAAACGCATTATAAAAGGGTATTTATCGAAATTATTGACAATGTCCTGAGCGAGTGCAGGCACCGCTACAGTAACATAAAAGAATTAAAATTTTTCGAATTACTTTCGAACGAGAATTTTTCAAAATTTTCAAATTCTTTACCGGAAAATGTGCTAACCGATCTTGTAAATACTTACGAAGGAAAGTTTGATTTTGATGCTTTGAAAAATGAGTTGCGTTGTATTTATAAGTCGCCTGAATTCAAAGATGATAACGCGTACAGTATCATTCAGAACTTATACTGTAATAACTTACACAACGTATTTCCTCAAGTTCTGTGCTTAGCAAAACTTATTACAACTATTCCCGCCAGTAGTGCCTCTGCGGAAAGGTCGTTTTCTTGCTTGAAACGCATTCACACATATTTGCGCAACACTCAAGGTCAACAAAGACTTACAGATCTTTCAATAATTTCTATTGAAAAAGAGCTTTTAACTGAGATCAAACGTCTACCAACTTTTTACGACCGTGTCTTACAATCTTATTTAAAAAAGGACAGGCGCGTAGATTTAGTTTATAAATGATTTCATTTTTTTATAGATTATCGCATAATGCGTATCGCGCAAATACCGGAATATATGCGATCATCTATTTTTTTGGAGGTTGATTGTTTTAGGTTATTATTTGATGTCTAAAATCGGTCCGAAGTCCGAATTATGTTCAAATTAAGGCTTGGCCAAACACAGGGCGTGACGCGGCGCGACCGCGGCGGCTTTAAATACATGCTATCTATCAGGTTAGCGACGTCAAACAGCATCGCGCCCCGCGTCGGCATCACGCGGCGCTGCGCCACGCCATGTGTTTGGCCAAGGCTTAAAAAGTTTAACATAGTCGCTCTCTTATGTTTTTTTTTCTTATTTAAGTTAAATACTCTGTTGTCTTGTCTTACTGTCGTTGAAGAAAATAAATCACAAACTCGCAAAACGGCCTTTCTAAAGGCCACTTCGACTATCTTGTAAGTAACTTGTTCAAATAATATCAATTACTTACTTAGATAATCGTGGTGGTCAAATAAATTTCGTCAAAGTTCTTCGTGCTCTCAGCCCAGCCGCAGCTGGCGCAGCTTCGCTAACAGTCACAACATATAGGTATTACTGAATTGACTGCCGACTCACTTAGTCGAAATACTTAACGTTGGTAAATGCTAACATTGTTTTATTTAGTAACAGTTTATTCCGTATTCGTTGACGTGCCTTACTAGACATAACTTGTTTGTCCCCTGTCCACACACTGGTCAGTTCAAAAAAAAATCTGCCTACCCTAACTAAAAACGCTATGCACGCCCCTGCTTACAACCCCTCTGGTGCTGAAGGCCATGTGCGACGGTTAACGCTTACCATCAGGTAATTCGTCTGCTCAGCCGAATTCAGCTTCAGAAAGTCAGCTTATATCCGTATGACTTAGTAATTATTTTAATACACATTTACAGAAAAAGACTACCTCTTTATGGGATAGGGGTTTATAACATTATTTGTTTGACATTAGGTACGAATACAGGTGATACGTAAACCTAATTGTTGTTTGTCACCCTAATATTTGATTTAAGCCATGTTTTTGAGCCGTAAAGTAACTTTTAAAAGCCTATTTTCACAGTATCCGACACCCCTTTTGTGAAACACGCGCGTTATTTAACCGCGAACAGTATTTGTTAAACGCGGCCATGCGTGAACGCTTTGTCACGACAAAACCTGCAGTATGATGGATGACGCATCCACGTGATGATGATAAAATAAACGTCACTTTCTAACAGATCACGAGCCCGCTAGGATATGTTCCAAGCCCTGTTTAAGTTTATTTTTAGCGCCGGTTCTTCTCGGGGCAGCGTTTTTATTTTACGAATCGTTGTTGCTCTTAGACTTCAATTAAATAAAAGTTTATGGCAAAAATTTCATTTTTGGTACAAGCTTTTATCGCTGACTGTACTTTTCTTTCCACAGACAACTAATACTCATCAAAGCGCTAGTGGCCTACCGGTAAGAGCGTGCGACTTGCAATCCGGAGATCGCGGGTTCAAACCCCGGCTCGTACCAATGAGTTTTTCGGAACTTATGTACGAAATGTCATTTGATATTTACCAGTCGCTTTTCGGTGAAGGAAAACATCGTGAGGAAACCGGACTAATCCCAACAAGGCCTAGTTTACCCTCTGGGTTGGAAAGTCTGATGGCAGTCGCTTTCGTAAAAACTAGTGCCTACGACAAATCCTGGGATTAGTTGTCAAGCGGACCCCAGGCTCCCATGAACCGTGGTAAATGCCGGGACAACGCGAGGAAGAAGAAGAGGCAACTAATACTCATCGAGCAAATTCTAAAAACCCCAAACACAATTAGGTTGCGTTGTTTTATCACAGAGTTCCTATGTCCACCTCTTGTCTCCATTATCAGATCAGCTCGATGGTACCATAATATTGCATTGTCACCCGACTTACATATGTATGCAAATTTTCAGCTCAATCGGAAACCGGGAAGTGGATCAAATTTAACTTGCAAGATTTGATTACAAACAGACAACGGTCAGGTGAAAGTAAATAAAAGCTTGTAAAAACATTGTACAGTCACGGCCCGCGATTGTTGAACCACTTAGAGGTTTAGCTAAATTGGACATTCATAGCGTATATAATATAAGTATTGACCAATAATTTAATTCAATTTAAATGTCAATTATTTATTCGTATCGAATCTAGGGAGATCCATATAGTGATAGTACAGTAAAGCGAATCTTAAAATTAATTGGGGTTACTGACATATAATTTACAAATAACTTACACACAGACATGGCACATTGAAACAACATAAAAAGTAGTATAATAAAATTTATAAAATAATATCTAGGCAATCTAGATGCACCATTTCTCGCCATCTGTTGCTGCAGGCAGACTATTCCAATGCGTAATGATGTAATGCGTTGAGTAATGGTGCATCAATCTTACCTGCCAACGTTTTCAGGATACTATTGTTACTGCGCTAACTAACTAACTAATTTAATAGCGCATAATATAATAATAGCGTAAGTAGGTATATACCAATAACCAATGTAGCTAAAACCCTAATCTAAGTGGCTCAATAATCGCGGAGCGTGGTGATATCTCTTAAATACAAGGTGCCCGTGAGCATTGCGAGAGATTTTAACGGTGCATTCCTGATGGCAACAGAAGCAAAAAATGTTATATGAATTTTGTGAAATTCGAAAAAAAACTTTTGCTTTTTTTTCCTTTTTTTGAACACTCCTGTACATAAAACGTAATTTTTATTGATAAAGACATAACCTAAAATTAACTAAAAAGTATTTTTTTTATATTTGGGGGTCGCTTCTCGAATAATTTTTTTTAATTTTTCGATGTTAATCAATAGGTATGTCAGCTCAAAGTGGCTATACCGCAGTCAAAATGTGTTTTGTACCGACTTATGGCGAAAGAATGATTTCGAAAAACATTTAATTATCTCCGAAACTAGGCCTAATCCAGAAAATTTTATAAAACATTTTAGTTTCTAAATATTATCAGGAATGCTTATTTAAAATGTCGCGCAATGCTCACGGGCACCTTGTATATAGATAAAATCTTTGGATTTAACTATCTATACGTTTTAGCGCATTAAAGCAATTAATATTTTACACCACAAAGCGTGCCAAAAGACCAGACACACGACGACCGGTCTGGCCTAGTCGATAGTGACCTGCCTGTGAAGCCGGATGGTCGTGGGTCCGAATCCCGGTGAGAGCATTCACTTGTGTTGAGCACAGATAATTAATTACTTGTTCCTGAGTCATGAGTGTTTTCTATGTATTTAAATATTTATTATGTAAATTATATTTATCGCTGACTGAGTATCCCTTTATCCCTATCCTGAGTATCTCTGAGTGGGCAAGCCTTTTTGAACTTAGTCAATTTGTGTAATGTCCTATAGTATTTATCTATTTATTTATTACGCTCCTTGCCTACGCATAATATAGTGTCATGACAGATTTTTTTGCAAGATTTCTTATGCAAGATATTATTGCAGGTGACTGTACAAATTTAACGGCAATTAATTAGCTTACTTGCCAACACGTACACCCTTTGTGATGTATACCGCGGACGTTATTCAGCGCCGTACGCTGCGAGTATTTATTGAAAGCTTTCACGCGTGAACGCTTTGTGATAATAAACCTGTTCTGTGTCACTGTGTTCATCGTGTAAAGGGAAGCTTATCCTAATGAGAAAATTGGATTCAAATCAAATTACTACCAAGGGAGTAATGGATTTTATATACGCCTATGAGGCAGGAGGTACCGGATTCTGGTAAGGACATTTATTTATTTGTGTATTTGTCACTTCATCATCAATTGCTGATATGTATTTAATCTTTTAATTCTATATATCGTTGGCTAGTACCCACGAGACAAGCCTTATTCAGCTTATTACTAGCCACTCTAGCCAGGTAGGTCGATTTTGTAAGTCGACTTTCCCATAATGTTTAGATAGATAAATCATTTATTTGGCAGCTGCAAAAACACACAATGTAAAGTTTAAATCATCATAACAAAAACACAAATTAGTATTTATTTTAATGTTCCAAATTAATATAATATAGTTATACACATACCTACAAATCTAAATTATTTAAACCAGTTCAGTGTTATTGATATTAATACTAAAAGAAAACCCGTTGAAGTTAGACCCTATAACATTGAAATTTGCATTCTTCAAAAATTTGCAGAGCTTAGAAAGATATGAAAGTTTTTAACGGTTCCTGCTCGTAATATCGATGCTGATCACAAAATTTCACGATAACCTTGTAGACAAGAATATCTGGACAGACATACGAAAGAATTTTACTTTAGCTATCATTAGCTTCGCTGGAGTAGATACCTATTCTTTAAACGGTCCATCTCAATGAGTTGAGTCATGACAGTTTAACGGGATAACATCTATAGATATAATATTAGTATCACATGTTTGTAGTAGGTATTAGTTTAGGTGTTGAACACGCTACAAATATTTGCCAAAACAACATTTACCCTCGGCCAGTGAACCCACTGAGTCATTGTAATAATAGTTACTCAGCCTAATCACCTACAATAATGACCTAGATCTGGAATTCAAACTTCAAAAATATAATCTTCATTTGATATTCTATAATCTTTATTTATATAAGTATAATCCTGCAAAAAGTCACCCTCATGTTCCTAGTGGTGCGCCTGATTTTACGACGTCTTGCTTTAGGGGAAATAAAATGAGCCCCTTCTCAGATAAAATAATTTTAGGTACTTAAATATCTCCATCGCGCAGACTCGCGGCTCCTAAAATTAGTGCGATAAGGACAATTGCAGCTTAGGCGAAAAACATGTGGAGGCCAATAGGCTTAGACGCTCAGACCTAGTAAAGTCTTTGCTGTATAATTTGGCTCGTTGGGTGGACGACATTCGGAAAATTGCGGGACACTTCTGGATGCGATTAGCTCAGGATCGGGACAAGTGGCGTACTGGAAGAGAGGCCTATGCTCAGCAGTGGGCGATAAAAGGCTGATATGATGATGATGATGATGATGTATAATTTGTACACATTTTTCAGGGCTATCTCTCCGAGTATAATGATATAGTTATATCATTAGCAGTTGCTAACATCGGTGGAGTTATATGTCGGTATACGAGATAGAACGGAATTGTTGCAAACTTGTGGTTCCGACGTCGTCGGGTAAGGATAACAACTGTCTTTTGCAAGTGAGTTTTGTGGTAGAAACATACACCCGCGCCAAAAGTACGCCGAGACCACTGTCAAGATCGAATCAAAACCAGAAACTTTTGCCGGATTTTATAGAATCTGGCTCTTTTTGCGGATCAAATTGATGGAACGTAGTTTGGAGAACTATGTATGTATCTACTACACATAAATGACGACTGCAAAATCGTCATTTTATTTAGAGAACCCGCGTCCCAGAGCGGTAATCGTATTTTTCACTATTTTACACCATCGTTGATCCCACGCTACCGTGTCCTATTACCACAGCTCGTACGCTTGTTTGCCACAATAAAACCAGCGTTGATATGTTTGCAATGAGACCTCGCGGGGATCTGTGTGGCCGAGTTGCGTCCCTCGTGCGGTAAGCATGTTTGTTTAGGACAAGCCAAGTATCCGTGTTACTGGAGCGCGCGGGAAACAGTTACTAGATCGAACCACAATACCAAGACCTCGAGGTTTGTTACTATTAGAGCAATAACGGTATTGAAATACAATATTGGCTCTTAATACCGGAATGTCGGAATCAATAGTGGCATTGGAGATTTATTTTATTTATTTATTTATTGTTATATACAAAATTTGAACAGCATCACAGTGAAAACTAAGGCACTATACAAATTAATTAATAGAAGACACAGTATATACAAGAAATAACAGAAACATAATAAAATCAAGTGACATCCAGAGCTTCACAATGCATCTGACATGTCCGACATATATTTGCCCAGGGAGTTACACACCGTGTTTTTTTTTATTTCCGTTAATGTCAAGGGTGCATCCCTGAGCTTAAATTAAGTAACTTTCTCAAAGACACCGGTATTCTAATTAACTCCATTTCGGAGATAATCAATATTTAATTTTTATCTTATAAGGCCCTTACGAGCGTGTACACTTGCCTTAGGGGCTGTTTACATATTGATTAGTGTTTAGTATGAGATAATACGTTTGCTACTAAACGTAAGTATTATCTCGGACGATTAATGTTAGAAATGACATTGATATGTCACAGTTTTCAATTGTTTGGTTGAGTTAAATGTAATGCCCGTGTCACACTAACGCTATACGCAACATTTAATTACTTTTTATAAAAATAATTTAAAAAATTAAAAAAATAAGTTTTTTCCTTATCGTTCTTACCGATACCCCGAAGTTAACGGAATTCAATAAAAACATGGTGTTTATAATAATATCACTTTCTGGTGCCCATGAGAGAAGCGAGTTCAAGAGTCTTAGTGCTCGGACGGCCTAGTTTAGTGCTAGTTTCTGTGCGCCACAGTGCGTGTGGTTGGGAGATGAACATTAAAAGATTTTTAAAGATAAAATCAGTCCAATTTCAATGTATACTATTTATTAAATAGAACAAGATAAATAATGCAATACAGACTATAAACGGGTTTAAACTAAGTTTTCGCAGCAATCGCAGTTTTAATTGCAATTATAATTTTTTTACAAAATGAATCATGTTACTTTATCATATATTTAGATGATCAAAAGAACTTACCTGAAGTGAAGTTCGATCTTAATTAGCTCCGCTACTACATGGTAAATTTAAATCTCTTCGACTAAGCCGGGATAATATACGATATCACGTAAACATTGCATTAACTTTTGAAAGAGCCCTTACACCCATTTACAGAATACATTTTAGTTTTTTTATGTTTTTCTACGTCCTTAGAACTCTTTGTCTATGGTTACATTAACAAAGGTCTATTTACACTAGCCACCGCACCCGCGTTCGCTACGCCATAGCAACGTCATTCGTGTGGTCACATTCGGCGGTGTCATGCACAGGAACACAGAGCGAGCCGCCTCTGCGATTCAATGAGTGTTCACCCGAGTCCAACCAAACCACTCTCCCAAAAGGAATGGTCTATTAGGTCTGGCAGAGGCACATATTTTTTATTTTCACTCGGTATTTGGAGTCGATCTCCATACCCTCGACTACACCGTCGTAACTTATTAGTCATTTATATAGTATATAGTAGTAATACAATAATTTGTTATATTTATAAAGTTTATCTGTTTCGTATAGTGTTGTCTCGTTAAACTAAGTTCAGTGTACAGTAAAAAGTTACCTAGTTAATAAATAAACAATAAACATAAAGGCCTATCTACACTAGCCGCCGCTCCTCCGTTCGCTACGCTACAGCAACATCTCTCGTGACATCGGCGTGTGTCGTACACAGAACAAAGGAAGGGCCGCCTCTGCAATTCAATGAGTGTTCAAACGACTCAAACCAAACCACTTCCAAAAGAAATAGACTACAAGACTTACAGAGCAACGTAAAGGCAGAACGACCCTATTCATAGCGTTGTGTTCCTGCCGGTGAGTAAGGTTGCCAGAGCTCAACGAGGGGGGGTTTAGGGTCGGCAACGCGCATGTAACTCCTCTGGAGTCACAGGCGTACATAGGCTACGGAGACTGCTTACCATCAGGCGGGCCGTATGTTTGTTTGCCACCGACGTAGTATAAAAAAGAACGGGGCGTGGAAATTTCAAGTTCAATTCACGAAAAGCGATAAGTATTAAATTGTCACGAATTTTTATATTTTTAAGGTCACATTGCGATTACATCCTGTATACGAGTAAAACCTCCACCATCACTAAACTTTATAAGACAAAGTCCCCCGTCGCGTCTAACTAACTATCTGTATGTTCGCAATAAACTCAAAAACTACTAAACGGATTTTCATGCGGTTTTCACCTATCAATAGAGTAAAACTTGAGGAAGGTTTAGGCGATAGATTGTTTAGGTTTTGTGTGGCCCGTGTGAAGCTGGGGAGGGTCGCGTGTAACGAAATAAGTTAGTTTAGAGTGCTCACTTCACTTCATACATGGATAAAGAGATTTAAGAGAGCTTTGTGAAAACTTCTTTGTAATAAGATGTAAGCTTTATATACTTATTCAGTTTTAAGCGAATTTTAACTTATTTATAACAAGTTTTACTATACCTCCTATAACTTTATACAAAAAAAATTCAAAGGTGTATGTGAAGTCCCCAATCCGCATTGGGCTAGCGTGGGGACTATAGCCCGAGCCCTCTCGCGCATGAGAGGAGGCCTGTGCCCAGCAGTGGGACGTATATAGGCTGAATTATTATTATTATTAAAGAAAGACATATGGAGTGAGCACCCATAGGCCAATTCGAACGTACACTGACATCAAAATGATATTTGAATCCTGTTATTAAGATATCGTGCGTCTCGCTCGCGCCAATACATGTACTTCCAAGTACGAGCGAAATGCACGATAACTGAATGATGTCAGTTACATAGATGTCATTCTAAAATCAGTGAACGTTCAATTGGGCTTTAAGCGGCTCCCTGGCGCCAATGACCTTCGATCAGAATCCCTTAGTTTTCTAATATTTTGTTGCTTATCATATTAACAGCAACGGCTTTCAGCAATGGAGTATCCCATATTTACTTCAAAGTTCATTGTCTTCGAGATATTTAGCATCAAAGTTGAACGATTTTAGGCCAAAAAACTGGTTTTCTGGCCATCATTTTTGTGTTAATTAGTTTAAAATTAAGTAATTTTTAAAGACAAACCCAAATATGTACATTTCGATATGTGAGGTACTTAACAGCAATCGAGTAACGAAAAAAGTATTTGTTTTACATAATGTTTAAAAATTGTGTCTTCGATGTTGGGATGAAGATCGCCAGGCTAATGTGGGACTGGGCTGGACATGTCTGCCGGATGAATGATGACAGACGGGCTAAAATAGCCACTAGCTGGCATCCCCAGTGTAGTCGTGGCAGAGGCAGACCAAGAAAGAGATGATGGGACAACTTGGATGCGTTTCTGCGGGACTGGCGGGATCTTGCTCAGCACAGGGAGGATTGGAAAGCTAGAGGGGAGGCCTTTGCCTAGCAGTGGGACACACAAATATCCTAATAAAAAAAAATGTTTTCAAAAAAATTATAAAAAAAGAAGTCTTCATTTCTTTCAAAATACGTCAGACCACAATGGAGATAAAAGATTGAAGAACCGATAGCCGTTTGTCTTATAATTCTATCTGAAGTGCAAATGTAGGAGTAACGACTCAAAACTCGTCAAAAATTTATGAAAACCGCGGGGAGCCCCTTAAGTTTACTTAAATTATTTCTCTATCTCCTTGCCTTATCATTAGTGCCTGTTTCACAATGTCCATTGGATACATAATTAACAAATAAATTACCGCCAGATAAAAATTCCCGCAAAACTTAGCACTTTGTCTACCAGTTAAGCTTATTTGAAGATTGAGAAACGCCAACAATGACTTTATTCGTCAGATAAGTGGCAAGTAGCTTATTCAGGAATTAAATTGGACATTGTAAAACAGGTCTTTAGCGTAATATATTATAAGTGCAAGCATAAAAAAGAAACGAAATATATTTTTTGTTACAGGTACTAAGACGGTATCTCAGCAATGACGAGTGAAGCGACTTGATTTCTTCAACAATTGCAAAACTACTCGGAAGTTCGTACGAGTAAGTAAATTAAACCTACAACTACTCGTTTATAGTTTTACATTGAAAATGTTACACTTGAATATACTAATATTCAGTAACAACATTTTTTATCAACATGTACGCAATAAAATAAATTGCTAAGTGGACTTCAAAATGGTCTAAACATAATTTCGGTGTTTATCGAGAGATTCAAATGTAGTTCATTTTACTTCCGTTGCTGATTGTACGGTCACATCTGAAAATATCGATACGAAAAAAGTGCCAAAAATATGTATACATGACTTTATTGCCTACATATTTAGGTAGTGTATACATATTATTGGCACATTTTTCGAATCGATATTTTCAGACGTTACTGTACTATGCGCTACGATACGAAACATTCTGCTAAGAACAATCTATATTGTATAAACTAGGGAATATCAAATCAATTTAATATTCACGCTTCCATAGCGAATGCAGCAGGATCAGTTACTATTTAGGGATTATGTTTCATCCACCTATAGAGCCCGAGTCTGGTTTAGAGAGAGATTCTTTATTTAAATAAATAAATAAATATTATAGGACATTATTACACAAATTGGCTATGTCCCACAGTAAGCTCAATAAGGCTTGTGTTGAGGGTACTTAGACAACGATATATATAATATATAAATATTTATAAATACTTAAATACATAGAAAACACCCATGACTCAGGAATAAATATCCATGCTCATCCATCACATGAATAAATGCCCTTACCAGGATTTGAACTCGAGACCATCAGCTTCGTAGGCAGGGTCACTACCCACTAGTCCAAACCGGTAACAAATGTTTAAGTTAGAATCGAGCTCCTATTTTCTACGAGTAAGCGAAGCCTCTACGACAGGTGCTACGGGCTACGGTGTAGTGCTACGGCGTAGCTGGGTATTAATACATTTACTGCCAACGTTTTCGTAGCGCTACGCTCGTAGCCGATCCCAGCGTTTTCCCGTTTTGTAGACGAAAGCTACTACGAACAGAGAACCTGACGAGAGCGGGTTCCCGGCTCTCAATGTGTTAAGTAATAATTCAATTCCAAAAACACGACACGAAAGACGGACTCGTGTCCGTCTTACGAATTTTCAATTTGTCGAATCTGTCGGTCACGTGACCTGTCGCGAGTTAAACATTTTTTCCCCATCACAAAAAGTGCATAGCGCCGTTAAAGAAGTTTTTATTTCAAAACTTCCACCGAAAATTGGTTTGAATGAGATCTAGTAAGTAGTTTTTTTTAATACGTCATAAATTATACGGAACCCTTCATGGGCGAGTCCGACTCGCACTTGGCCGCTTTTTTATGATTGCGACTACAGTTTTATGTATGGTCTTTCAGAACCTCATACATCAATTTTCATTGTAATTAGAGCAAAAATTAAGAAATTCAAGATACCATCCGTTATTCCCATTAAGGAGCCTTTCGAATCCTCAGATATCAATTTATAACATGATCTATTAATGGCACATGCATGTGTGCATCGGCGCATTAATGCAACGGTTGGAGTGGGATAGAAAACAGGGACTATTCTCGCGGGCGTAGTAGTGAGAGATTCTCACTCTCACTCTTGCGGAGGGGTATTCTTACATTGCTGCATTCTCAACTACCCGTTTTATGTATCCGGCGATTAAGAGCGAGATGGCGAGCATGCTATCGCGATCGCTAGAAGTTCAACTCCAGACTTGTCAAAAACAAAAAGACAGGTACTGTGGAAATGAATACTTCATATACCCTTGGATCGAGCCTGCTCATAATTTAATGAATAAAATATACTGCAATATAATGCCCTCAACTACACGTTTACCTTTCATTGAAATTCGAACGAATTTACTTAAGTTTGTAACAAACTTTCCTCCGATAGTTCAGATTAAAAACATCAAAGCGCCGGGAGGTGATCCTGGCCTAACCAATCGTGTGTTCCAACTTGAATGTAAGAACTTCGCATCGTTTCTTTCGCTCGTTAGATGAAACGTTTATAACAATGTAGTTATTCGGTCTAGGTACACTATCTTATGTCGTGAAAAAGGCGCTGGCCCTCTAGGAGACCAAAAGAGGACCAGGGCGCCGGCCTGCTACCTGGTGGTCCACCGTGTCAAAGAAAAAATACATAAATATTATCGAATAAAAAATTCAATCATAGGAACTTTTTTTGTTACGTGCGCGTTAACGACGCTTACACCCCGCACCCTCGTCTAGTGTTATTTGGCTGCGGTTTCCTGTAAGGTGGTTCCCAGTTAGGCTCTGCTCTAGATCTGAGGAAATACAGAAATATTCGCTAACGCTCGGTCGGTTATTGTTTAATAAATAAGTTTACTACTGATGCACCAATCGTGTGCTCAAATGACACAAGGGTTGAATAAATAGAGATATAAAAAAATGCTTAGAAATCGACCTACATATGTCACCATCTGTACTGGTGAGCTCGGGTCACAGGGCGGACGCGGGAGCGGTCCCTTAGGATCCGGGGTATAGCCGGCGTCGGGATATCACAAACGAGTGAGATGCAAAAGTGTCAACATATATTTGACGTCGGCTGTACCCAACGTTAGGAAGATGCCGCCAATATATTCCATCACAGTGGCTAAGATAATAGAAAGCCTTCTACTAAATATATATAAATATATACAATACCTTCAATGTGCCGCCCGTCGCCAACTTCGCCTAATATGAAAATGATACTGGAACAACAACAAACAAATCCTAAATGTTGAATTACTAAACGCCCACGGTACAAATTATTGTGGAATTATAGTATGCTAATATATTTTCGAACTAGACTAGGTATATTTCCAAGGGCAGACTTTAACTGTACTCTGTATCTTTAGGTATTTAAATAAAAGTAACCAAATTTGTAAATTTTCGGGTAGTTAAAACATTTATTGCTTAACCAACCAAATACAAAGCCGCCTGGATCTGTAACTGAACGACCTGACATTAACCTACATTATTTGATCATGTAATGTTTTCATCTACCCTCAACTGGCTTAAGGCACTGGTCCCACCGCGAGCGAGTAAGCTATGAACTATCGGCTATTTTCTAGCTCAAGAAACGAACAAAAGATAATCGCTTTCGTGTAAATAAAAGAGAGAGATATATATTTATAGTTCATAGCTGGCTTGTTCACACCGCCGGCGAAGACACTCTCCCACCGCCCGGCGAGTAAGCGATAATTCCATACAATGTTTACTAGCCGCCCGCTGATTGTCAACTGTTTCTAGTACATAATTTTACTAGTTGATAGCCGAGCTCGCTGATAGTTGGCGGTGGGACCACTGTTTTCTAGTTGACCGCCGCGATAAAAGCTATCGACTATAAAACTAGCTCAGCGGTACTCGCCGGTGCCTGCT
The DNA here is from genome assembly GCF_033807575.1 of Cydia pomonella. Lineage (NCBI taxonomy): Eukaryota > Metazoa > Arthropoda > Insecta > Lepidoptera > Tortricidae > Cydia > Cydia pomonella. The sequence continues at coordinate 49,996,970 of NC_084703.1, forward strand.
TGGCGATCAGACCGATCATTTTACCTTATGAGGTGGATGCGAGTGCACGTATTTACAATGAATTTAAAACAATCATATGAACTATCTTTGTTGTCCAGTTCGGATGACGATGATGATGTATTTTATAAAAGCGTGTGTGTAGTGGCAGTGGCAATTTTGAAGAGACGGAAGAAAAAAAAAGATATTTTAAAAAGAATGACAAGAAAATGTTGGATGCAAGAAATTAATTATTTCAGAAAAGAATGCAGTGAGTTCAAACTGTTCTACGAGTTGACAAACGATCAATTTCGTTCATATTTTAGAATGAAAAGAGATGAGTTTTAAACGCCAATCTTTATTAATTTGAAATAGAAGGAAGGTCTTCTAAGACCATTTTCGCTTAGCAGTACGGAATCTGGTGGCTGCACTCACTGACCCAAAATCTATTTCCACCCTGTATAGGTCATTGGCGAATAGGGCCCTCTTAAGTTTTTTACCTTTATGCTGGGCCACCCGGCTGAGCTAGTGGAGCGAGTAATCGCCCGTCGCACGCAAACACTCGCTTATAGCTCAGCGTCTAAACTAGTAAAACTATACTCGCTTCTCGCCGCTCGCCCACTAGTTTGTAGTTTATAGTTTCACTCGCTTATAGTTTGTAGCCGGCGGTGGGACCAGTGCCTAAGGAACCATTTGAGGGTAGATTTTGTTTACTTTTATTTAAATACCTAAAGATACAGAGTATAATACAATTCAATTTATTATAAAATATACATTTTACGTGTCAATTTGTTACGAGTAACATAGTTAAATTATTAGGGTTAGTATTATTTACTTACCGATCCAATAATGTTAGAAGTACTTAATATGTTAAAGTTAGTGTATAGAAAAGTTTTCAGGTGTATGTCCTAACCCTGATTTACGGTTTTTTTAGTGCTAAAATAAGAGTATAATGATTTATCAGCAACATTTTAAACAGCAGAATTTTCAGAGTAATTGAGATAAAGGGTAAAAACCTAAAAAGGGCTATCTTCCGTCGCATTTCGTGCGGCGCGCTAGATCTTTTGTTTTCTTTTAACAAGTGTCGGAATGCTATGTTGGTTGTAAAGAGGTCACGCTGTAACCAGATATATTGCGGCATCCTTTGTGAGTTTTGTGACGCATATCGGCCAAATTCGAACAATGCTTATAACATCTCACAGCGATACTATACCGATCTATCAGAGTATCCGTACAAAGCAAACGTCGCTCTTTGCTACCAGCGGCCAGAACGATTCCAACTCACAAACGATGTCAATTTCATCTGGTTTTGACATGATGCATGCATGCATTTACGACCTCGACTATACGTACGGGCTTGTTGAAACACAAGGGGTAGAGAAACGCTTGTAAGGAATTCTCAAACTGACAAACTACGTTTCATTTACCCATCATGACCTTATATGTCAGGGGTTCCCAAAGTGTGCGCCGCGGCGCCCTGGTGCGCCGTAGAAAGTAAGGAGGGGCGCCGTGAGTTCAATCATTATCCGAAACCACAAATATTCGCGGGTACCTATTTGAGCGCTCGCATCGTTAAAAAAATATATCGTCATGTCACTCTTTTTCGACCGTGATTTTAAATTTACAAGGGCGCCGTTGCGAAATACTAAACTTGTAACTGCGCCGCATGTTGAAAAAGATTGGGAACCCCTGTTATATGTAATTTCCAAGAAAAGTCCTGAATAAGCTACTTGCCGCTTATCTGACGAATAAAGTCATCGTTGGCTTTTCACAATCTTCAAATAAGCTTAACGTGTAGCTTAACTGGTAGATAAAGAACTAAATTTTGCAGCAAGTTTTATCTGGCAGTTAATTTATTTGTTTATTAACTAAACAATACTCACTCTGTGAAACAGAGCCTTGATCTGTCATAATATTTTTATCCAGTACGTGACTAAACAAAGAATTATTTGACCTTAAGTCTTAAGACTCAATAAAACGACAAGCGGCATGAGGTCATGACTCATGCACTCTCTATTATACCAAGGGCCTAATTATTCTATAAATTAATTCATAACTGCAATGCTATAGTTACGAGTACCTTAATACGATATGATAAGGTTTGCCGAATGTTAGCTGTATGTTAGAAGACACCTGACTTTAATCTTAGGTTAAAATAAGAGAATTGGCGCTGTTCAAGCTGTCTTAGTCAGAAACAATTTTTAGCACAAAGTAATAAAGTACATATATCCCAAGCTTTTTAGGGGTTCCATAGTAAACAGAAAACTTTTTGTTTTTGCCATGTCACTGGTCTGTACATAGACTTCATTAATGCATTATACCTAGACGACATCACATAATAATGTATGTCATATAAAATTATCACAATCCACCCTGCCACGAATGGAATAACATACCCTCATCTCGCAACTTGCATCCCACAAAAAATAGTAATACTCATGTATGGGTGTTTGACAATTTCCGTAAATAACAACTTTTCCTGTACCGCGTTATCGTGCTTACGCGTATATATTTTGAACAGACTGCCCTAAGGAACATACACATTCGAGTACTCTGATATATATACATGCACACATAGACTTTAAAACGAATTCAGTAGTATGCCGTGTGCCCCCTGTGACGATAGTTCATATATAAATAAAGTACGGAACACTGCTCTGAATAAACTCCGATATGCTCTTAGCTAGTTTACCCAACTTTAATATTATTATACTCTGTCTTGTCGTATCCCTCGGCCCTGCGGTACGGACTAGATGCCTTCCATCATTCCGACTCTTCACAAATGGTTTTATACTTGCATGTGAGCCCCAATTTATCAATTTCACTGTGTGACCCTGGAATATACAGAGTGGTCCTGGAAGACGGGCAATAATTTTAGCGTCGGTGATAGACATAATTAATAATTATTTCCTAGTGGTTTATTTGTGAATCAGCTCACAGAATAATTAGACACCCACCTGGTGTAATAGCCAGCCAGCCAGGTCATTTTATTTTGAGCCTTAAGACCTAAGGCTGAGATGAGGGTAGGTAATATTTTTAGGGATATGTTGACCAGATACTTGACATATGTCAGATAGGTTGTTAGCATGATGATTATGTACAGTCGCCATCAGATATATCTGAGCCAAGGTGCTCAAATCTATGAGTTTGTGTTTTAACTAATTTTAATGTCTTGATAATTAGTATCTTCATTCAGATATTTGTGTAGTGCCGACTTTAGTTGCATTAGTGAAACCACTCGGTTAATACTCGTCGTGTGGATATATTAAAACAGGTGACTCGTTACGTATTTTTGCAGTCAAATTTGCACCATAACAATGAGTAAGTTCAACGAGAGCATGCACACGGTCTGTGTCTTACGTAAGTTATGTTGATAGCGTAGACGATTGTATTGGTAAATCATTCGCCCTGCTTCCCCTAGCGTTATCCAGGAGCTTTGTAAGTGTAACACACATTGTCGCGAAGCGATAATTAATTATTTCACCGAAACCATTTATTATCGCTGAATATTCATGGGGGTCAAATCGATAGCTTTTAAGGTATAGGCATACTGAACTACCCTGTATAATCAACACAGACACACAACAACATAGTGTAGACCCCCCAACCGTGCCCGGCGGTCAACAAAAACTTACAACAACTTCGGACATTACAGTCGCGGGACGCGCACTAGGACTAGGGAGGTCACAACATGTTTCCAATCTTAGGTATTTGCTTATAGAAGATTATTTTGGCTTTTTCAAATGCATGACTGGTTGACAAAACTCATATTGTGCAGAAAACCGTTGCGGTATTGTATAATACGAGAGATGTGTGGGACTTAGTCAATTTGTGTAATAATGTCCTATAATATTTATTTATTTATTTATATATGCACAATGACTGGTAGAGAATGCCTCGTGGCATTAAGTCCGCCTTTTGTACTATAAGATTGTTTTTCTTTTGTGCAATAAAGATTAAATAAATAAATATATGACAAGTGTACACGATCGGAAATGAAACCAAATAAAAAGTGATTATTTATTATTTTCAAAACGGAGTCTATTCTAATGCCTTTGTCTTTGAGAAATCAACTTAATCTACGCTCAAGAAAGCACCCTTCAAATTAACGGAGTTAACAAAAACATGTTGTAGGTAAAATTAAAAACCATTCAAACAATAAACACAGTCATATGATCTAAGAAGCGATTTAAGGGAACGTCGGTGGGCATATGCCCAGTATGCTTAATGCCCAAATACGGCCCATCTCTAGAGGGGGGACGAAGGCAGTTGGAACTTTCTCGAGATACACAACTTCATTTTACTTTCTACGTGTTCATGTTATGTTGTTACTTTATACTGTTACCTAAGAATGTTTGGCACTGATAAAAATATCATACTTAGACTACTTAAAACCGAAGCATTGCTATAACAGTACATATTATACAGGTCTAAGCAAGATTTATTTTTAGTGCCGATTTTTCTTTTGTTATTATTTTTTTTCGACAGATTTCGATAATATTTGGTACATTTGTAGAGCTCGTTATTCTGAGCGGAATACACAGAATCCCAATGAACAAAAAAATGTATGTATTTTTTATTTTATTATCCTCTGTATTAAAAAAAATCCATGCGTGTTTGTAAATACCTGTCTGGCCTAGTCGGTATGCCCCTGCCTATGAAGCCAATAGACCCGGTTTCGAATCCTGGTAAGGAAATTTATCTGTGTAATGAGTACGGATATTTGTTCCTGAGTCCAGGGCGTCTTCTATGTATTTATATCGTCGCCTAGTACCCATAATTAGTACAAGCTCTGCTTAGTTTGGGACTGGGTCGAGCTGTGTAAGATTGTCCTTAAATACTTATTTGTTTATCAACATTTTTTAGGACATACTCTGAATTGCGTTTGTATTGATTTATTATTTGTTTATTTCATAGGTTTTATAAATAATTGGGGACTTTTATTTTTACAAGCTTTGATTTAGTCTCACCTGTCCCGTTGTCTGTGTGTCTGTCTGTAATCAAATCTTGCAAATTAAATTTGACCCACTTCCCGGTTTCCGATGAAGCTGAAAAGTTGCATACATACGAGTATGTAAGTCGAGTGACAATGCAATATTATGGTACCATCGAGCTGATCTGATGATGGAGACAGGAGGTAACCTAATTTTATTTGGGGTTTTTAGAATTGTCTCGACGAGTATTGGCAACTAATACTCGTCGACAAGTGGAAAGAAAAGTACAGTCAGCGATAAAAGCTTGTACCAAAAATGAAATTTTTGCCAAAAACTTATTCCATATAAATTAGTTCAGCAAGCACACGCTAGCGAATATGTCAGTGTCACGTCAGTGGCAAGCTCGTTGTAAGGCTACTCTTCTAGTTAATATGTCATGTCACGTCAGTGGCAAGCTCGTGGTAAGGCTACTCTTCTAGTTAATATGTCAGTGTCACGTCAGTGGCAAGCTCGTGGTAAGGCTACTCTTCTAGTTAATATGTCAGTGTCACGTCAGTGGCAAGCTCGTGGTAAAGCTACTCTTCTAGTTAATATGTCATGTCACGTCAGTGGCAAGCTCGTTGTAAGGCTGATCTTCTAGTTAATATGTCATGTCACGTCAGTGGCAAGCTCGTGGTAAGGCTATTCTTCTAGTTAATATGTCAGTGTCACGTCAGTGGCAAGCTCGTTGTAAGGCTACTCTTCTAGTTAATATGTCATGTCACGTCAGTGGCAAGCTCGTCGTAAGGCTGCTCTTCTAGTTAATATGTCATGCCACGTCAGTGGCAAGCTCGTGGTAAGGCTATTCTTCTAGTTAATATGTTAGTGTCACGTCAGTGGCATGCTCGTGGTAAGGCTATTCTTCTAGTTAATATGTCAGTGTCACGTCAGTGGCAAGCTCGTGGTAAGGCTATTCTTCTAGTTAATATGTCAGTGTCACGTCAATGGCAAACTCGTGGTAAGGCTATTCTTCTAGTTAATATGTCAGTGTCACGTCAGTGGCAAGCTCTTGGTAAGGCTACTCTTCTAGTTAATATGTCAGTGTCACGTCAGTGGCAAGCTCGTGGTAAGTCTACTCTTCTAGTTAATATGTCAGTGTCACGTCAGTGGCAAGCTCGTGGTAAAGCTACTCTTCTAGTTAATAGTTAATGTTACCAAAGTGATCAACACTAACCACCTCCAAAGTTAAGTGAGAAATAGTGAAGGAGTTTTAATCCGCTGAAACAGTGCCGGGGGCAGATAAACACCCCCCTCGGGAAATGAGCGGCGGCGGTGTTATCAGCTTTATTGAAATATACTGACCGGAAGGGGCTACTGATTTTTACGGATTGCTTTCAGGAAGCTGATTTATTTTCAGGGGTGAAATGTTAACGCGTATGGCCCGTGAGAACGTTAATATGGTTAGCACCATTTAGACGGATCCATGGAAGTTCCCTCGCCGTGTATTTACTTAGGGGGCTTAGGCTGCCTGTCCACAGGAAACAATGGGCAAAGCGGAGTGAAGATTTTATGCAATTATTGGTGGATTTTTATCTCGTTCACTGCTCCGCTGCCTCGCTCTGATCAAATGGGCAGACAGCCTTAAGGGTCCCCAGCAAGCTCGGTTCTCAATACAAAATTCAAAAATTCATAATTCAAAAAATTATTCTGCAAGTAGGCCTCAAGGGCTCTTTTACAAGTCAGTACAACATTTATAGTAACCTCCTTTTACATCTCCAGATTTAATGTATTTTTAACCATAGAGACTATTGTATTGTAGTAATTATTTATTTTAAGATTATCATAATGTAATGTTTACCCAGGTATTGGCTGTTGTATTTATAAATGTTGCTATGTATTTTTCATGTCACTATATGATGTTACTATAAATGTTATATTGACTTGTACAGTCGAGTTCATAAATATGTGTACATATTTTCACCTTATTGCAATGATGTTTTTTATGTTGTTTTGATGTATTGGGTACAATACTAGTGCGAATATTTTTGGTACAGACTCAATGTATGATAACTTCGTGACAGCCTGACACAGATATACTCTTTAATAACAGTTTTGAATGATTCACGATTAGTTTTACTAGACTTAAATCGACCGGGATAAAAACGGGATATTCGAGACGACCAGTTTGGCCTAGTGGGTAGTGCCTACGAAGCCGATGGTCCCGGGTTCAAATCCTGGTAAGGGCATTTATTTGTGTTGAGTCATGGGTGTTTTCTATGTATTTAAGTATTTATAAATATTTATATATTATATATATCGTTGTCTAAGTACCCTCAACACAAGCCTTATTGAGCTTACTGTGGGACTTAATCAATTTGTGTAATAATGTCCTATAATATTTATTTATTTATTTTAAGTCTATTCTTTAACAGCTGCTAGAAGTCCACTTTTGAGTACATCGACGTCAAATACGCCCTAAGCCAAGCGAAATATTACACAATTAATCCAACAACTATTTAGCATTCCATCTAGACTATAATAAGTCTACTTCAACGTTACTTTTGATACTGATAGATCATACATATATACAGGGCGTCCTAAGACTACGGGACATCAAGGGAAAGTACCTTAAATATCGTAGATAGGATATTTTGCTGAAATAAGACTTTATGTTATTTTTAAAAGTCAGTAATTCTGCATTTAAAGGTTTTCTAAGAATTACTTGCTTCGCCTGGGAATCGAACCGACTTAAATGTGGAAAAAAAATCACCCCTATTTTTATGATGCCAATCGAAAGAATGGACAAAAAATAATATTTCTTCTTAAGTAACAAAGTATTTTAAAGGAAAGGAACAACGTAAAATGTTTGAGTCAAATTTCAAGAAAATTATTAAGTCGGTTCGATTCCCAGACGAAGCAAATAATTCTTAGAAAATCTTTAAATGCAGAATTACAGACTTTTAAAAATAACGAAGTCTTCTTCAGCAAAATATCCTATCTACGATATTTAAGGTACTTTCCCTTGATGTCCCATAGTCTTGGGACGCCCTGTATAACAAATCCAGATCAAACTTCGTGACCTGTTTTTACCATCAGAATACGCCTCCTGGACTGTGACGGTTTTCCTCGCTTCACCCTTTGTTTAATCCTGCAACTTTGCCCAAGTTTAATTAAGATGTACTAACTGTAAAACTTATGACAACCATCGCCCTGCATTTGCGAATTACAAGAAAATTTTGTCTGTTCTCTGCGAATTCTGTAACTTTTGAATACTTAAAATGGCTGCTACTGTTTTATTTCGGCTCTGCGAACTTTTTATTCAAAATTCATCTGTTTCATCTTTGGCCTGAGATTCGTTTCGTCCCCAGTTCAGGCGCACGTAACAATGTGCATAATGTGAGAAAGTGTACCCATAGTGTAATAATAGCAATACGGTTTTCTCAATAAATTATTATTCTTATTCCATACTCAATTACTCATTATCAAGAATTGGAAAGAGTAAATAAACTTCACTTTTGACATTAAAATGTGTCACTTTATTGCATATAAACAGGTTAACATAAAACAGACAAAATAAAACAAAAAAAATGTTAAGTACAGTCACCTCTGAAAATATCGGTACGAAAAATGTGCCAAAAATAAGTATACACTACGTTAATATATGGGCAATAAAGTCGTGTCTGCATATTTTTGGCACTTTTTTCGTATCGATATTTTCAGACGTGACCGTACAAAAGTTACTTACCCCTAAAAGGGATCTCTTCCAGCTTACCTTTGAGAAAATGCGAAAGGATCAAACACTAACAGGTGCAAGACAAATCAATATTAACAGTAGCAATATGATAATTTTGGATACACATACAAGTAGGACGAGAGCAAAGTTTTATATTATTTACTACGCACAAGAGTTACTTAAATAAATAAATAAATAAATATTATGGGACATTATTACACAAATTGACTAAGTCCCACAGTAAGCTCAATAAGGCTTGTGTTGAGGGTACTTAGACAATGATATATATATAATATAAATATTTATACATACTTAAATACATAGAAAACACCCATGACTCAGGAACAAATATCCATGCTCATCACACGAATAAATGCCCTTACCAGGATTTGAACCCGGGACCATCGGCTTCGTAGGCAGGGTCACTACCCACTAGGCCAAACTGGTCGTCTTTTTTTTTTTTTTTTTTTTTTAGGAAAAATTTATTTGTTCAACGACTTTTTGGTGATGATGCAATCTAATTTTATTTACTGCCGAGTTAAGCTGATGATAACAAAATAAAAGAGTAAACTAAGCTTATTTTACTTATTCTAGAGTAACTAGAGCAGAGGCTATCGCTCGACAAGATACCGCCATACTTTATGATCTCGTAGATTGCGCCACTTTTTACCCACGACGGAACGGAGACGGTATATGCGTTTGGGGTGAGAGGATGTTCGTGCAAACCAATGTTGCCATTTTTCTTAAAAACTACTAGTCCGATTTTGATGCGGTTTTCAGTGATGGGTTCGGGTTTGATTGGTGCATGTTCTTAGATAGGTGTTACGGTGACAACTCACCAGAGGGCGCTGCAGTAAACATTTATTTGTGCACCCTTTTTCAACTAGGTTTTAACCGTCGTGGGTTTTTCCAAAAAAATTAATTTTGTTTTTATTGATATTTAACAAATTTAACTTATATCAGTGAAAGAATACCTAAGGATCAAAGTCAAATGGCGTTCGAAAAGTTTTTATCATGTGTCGAAAGATGGCAGTAAATCTATTATGCCTACAAAATTTACTTTGAGAATCCACCTGTATTTCAAATTATCTTTGTTAATATTTAGCTGAGGTTGGCTCAGGTACAGGTAACGCCATCTACCACCTTATTGCTCAACTGCTTGGACTTTATTGTTTTGAATTAGTTACGCCCCTGATAGTAGTATACAATACGGCCGCTTGGCAAGAGGTGGCGCTATAAGCCGTGATATTTTGGACTAGTTTGAAGTAAAAAATTAAAAACCTGCTTTTACCGTGAACTATAATTTTGAGAGAAATTTATTCATCCATAAAATAATATACATTTCTCTCTCTCTCTCTCTCTCTCTGCAGACTGTCTTGAAATTCGCATAATTAAAGCATACCTATTTTAATTACCTATATCTGAGCAAATTTGACCAAGCGTATCAGCGCGCGCGGAGATGTGGTGTTGCCGTCAGTCCATTACCATACCAATATACTCGTACCAATCAGTCCATACTGGAGGACTTCGCATAAAACGCCGGTTGTCAACTATATGCCAGGACCAGATGCTTATATACAACGGAATTAAAATAACAAGAGGCCAGGCGCTTGGCGAGGAACAGAACCCTATGAAAGAACCTGGTCTTCAACAGAAGGACATCACGATCCTCAGTACTGAGGGACCGACTGAAGAAGAAGAATTACCTATATAATTTAAAGTAATCTATCTCGCAGTCGCTTCAAATAAAGCACATAACTCTTGAACTTAAATCTTTAAGTCTAGTTTGTACTCGTAAGTCTATTGGAAACTACCCTAACCATACAGTGAAGCAAAGTTAAAAATAAACCAATAAGTACCTAATTCAGTTTATTTATGTACTCTATATCACTCTCTTTATGGATGTCATCGCACTCGCCCTGAAGGGGGGCACGCTCAATTTGCATTCGACATTTGCGTACAATATGCGTGAGATTTTCCCCTTCGCAGCTCCTAACGGTTTCCCTAAAATATGGACAGCAATCTGTCGTCGCCATATCGTACGACAGCGGATGGGACACTTCCCGATAGATGGCGCATTACCGTAATGGCGTTTAAGATAACTTCCACCTCTTCCTATGCTTACATTTAAAGTATTCTGCACATATGTGTGCGTGTGTATTTATTACTATGTACAGGTGTGAGCGGGGGTATTTTGGAGGGGCATGTAATTTAAATATTACTAACTAGCTCTTGCCCGTGACTTCGTCTGCGTATAATTAGTACTTTAATATTCCCGTTCCATAGTAAACACCACCTTCCTTTTCACCCCCTTAAGGGATAATTTCCGGGAAGATAACTATTTCCTTCAAAATATCTCCATACGAAATTTGGATCCGGGTACGTCCTTAAACTACGCCCACAAGAGAGGTATGGGCATTGTGAATGTCATCTCGCGTTGTGTGGTAGGGCACAGCACAGCGGATGTCATTCCAGATCTAGAGCAGAGCCCAACTGGGGAAGTACCTCCACCTTACAGAAAATCGCATCCAAATAACACTAGACCCTACTCATAGTGTTGTGTTCCTACCGGTGAGTAAGGTTGCCAGAGCTCAACGAGGGGCGGGATGGGGTTAGGGTCGGCAACGCGCATGTAACTCCTCTGGAGTTGCAGGCGTACATAGGCTACGGATACTGCTTACCATCAGGCGGGCGGTATGCTTGTTTGCCACAGACGTAGTATTAAAAAAAAACATCTAAATCGGTTCAGTTGTTCAAGCGTAAAGATGTAACGAACAGAGAGCCAGTGTTATTTTCGAATATATAATTTCGAGCAAAACCGAAAAACTGCATGTGATTTGCTTTGTCAAATTGTACAAAAAGTACGACTACAAAGAAGTTGGTAATGTGTCTTTAATCACCGAAGTGGCATCTACCATTACCATTAGTGAAATACAACGGTACTGAGCCACGCGCGGCTCCCAACCGAACAGCCGGTTCCGTGCCGGGCTGTTCTTTTGATAAAACTTCTCCGTGTTGTGTGATTCGTCTCTTTGGTGATGCATTAGCAGGATTGTAAGGCAGGATGTTGTATGTTGTATTATGTACTACATTGTTTGGTACACTGAGCTTCTAAACCGGAGGTCACGGGTACAAAACCCGACTTAGAAATGACATTTTGGGACTTGAGATATTAACGTTTAACGTTTGATATTTATTTCCCGATGGCTTTTTAGCATTATGATTTTAACATGTTCTTAGCCTGGTCAGAAGTGACAATGACTACGAGAATGAAGCCTAGGTTCGAATACTGGCAAGGCCGTTTATTTATAAAGGATAGGTATTTGATTTTAACCTAGGGATGTTTTTGTATGTACCTATTTAAGTAGTTTTTAAACACAACACAGTTTCTACGAGGCTAGACTATTTTATGACTGATAATTATTTTTTAAATTAAATATGACGGGGACATTCTTGCACAAATTGACTAAGTCCCACGGTAAGCCAAGACTTGTATTGTGGGTACTCAGACAACGATATACATAATATACAAATACTCATATACATAGAAAACATAAATGACTCAGGAACTCTGGACTTATTTTATTTATTTATATACATGTACATTTTCAAATAAATTGAATATGTGTATACCTATACAAATATTATGTGATATCCGCAGGCGTAAGTACTTACTATATTCCAAATTTTGATGTATTTTAATAGCGATAACCATAAAACTGATGCGATAGAGGCAACATTTGTAACCCCTAAGTATATAAGATGCTTATAAAGTGACGCACTCTCAAAGATGAATTATGGATTGCTCGCCGCCCCGTGCCATCTTCCCGTCCTCCCCGAGGGACTCGTAAACAAAATGTAAGTCATTTGTATCGTTCTTAAACGTATTAGGTTACGATATTGCCATATTTTGGGGTATACCAGAGCGATATCTATAAGGCTATTCGAACCTCTCGAATATGCCTTAATATTATTTTGTCGCCTTCCAAAAGTATTTGTTTAAGGAAACAACAATTCCTCGTGTGGCGATAGCGCGCGACGGATATAGTGTGTTATTGACACGCGTTCAATTTCATAACATAATGTATATCCTAATAAAGTGGAAATGATCAACCTTTAAATGTATAGTGTAGGATGTAGCCTACACAACAAACACATTTAATTTTATACATCATTATACAAAATCTATTTGTTCATCTATTTATTTAAATAGTAAAACAAACCATTTTCTGATTTTGTACTTAAAATTACACAGTATTTATATTTATAAAAGTGACATAATATGTACTTACCGTATTCTTGTTTATTTGACGACACCATGGTTTAAAAGTGGGACACATCACATCACACCATCATCACACTATATCTTCAATCATTAGAAATTGGGGGTACAGCACGCGTCAGCTTTACATGCGTCGGCTTTAGCCTAGCGCTTTAGACACCACACGTGAAGAGAGGGCTGGTCACTATTTCACTCAGCGTAAAGAGCATTCAACTATCAATAAGCCTGATTTATATGCGTGCCGAGACTTGCCAAGCGTCAGGGGTCAGGGATGCAGCTATGTGGTGGAATGAGATAGCAATATCGCTTGCTTCCCCTAACGCATTACTGCATCCCTGCAGACTCTTAGCAAGGCTCGGCACGCATGTAAATCCATGGAGATATAAAATCTTATAAGTCCGTGTGTAAATCAGGCTATAGATTAGATTAGATTTATTTATTTCACAACATATGATTACAGTACAAATGACATAAATGTCAATTTATAAGAATCTATATTGTGATCGTCAGAAATAAATTTAAATAATAGCAAGATAATCCAAATAAATTATTATTAGATATCGAATTGATAATATGAACATTATGATTATTATGAATCATATATGCAAAGAGCATATAATCACTACGTTCATATATGAATAGTATTGATAGTAAGTCTGACACATGGCTGGCACCTATTTGTAAAAAGGTTGGTGGTAAAACTAACCAAAGACTCTTAAACTTTTAGAGTGTCTTCCTCTTTCTTCAATATCAACATGAAGGAAGAAAGCCTTAATGCCAATATGAAACACTGTCACAAATGTCTCAACATGTCAGCATCATTCTTCGGTCGTGCAAACATAAATATTGGAATAATTTGTCTTTCTTTAATTAAGCTCACTATTTGGCCAAAGCTGATAGAAGTAAATCAAACAGATTAAAGACTAGAAAAAAACACACCCGCAACAAATCCCAATGCTGAGGACAGTGTTGGTGTTGTGCGCCGTCTGCGTGTGCGTGGTGAACGGGGGCTACACATTCTTCCGCTCTATGAAGACTATGGGAACTCGACGGATGTTCGGTGGGACTGAGGTAAAGGATAATTTCCCAGCACTATACTAATATCTACCTACATTACGCGGGTGGCCGTGTATGGCAGTAGAGAAATAAAAAATGCCAAGATGTACGCAACTGGTACAGAGGGCCGTAACGAGTCACGCCACTTGTGTCGATTCTATATGCTATAAGTAGCTCATCTGAAAGGCATTTCAGCTGTTGATATCTGCTGATTGTCCATTGAGAAAAATATGCCCGTTATGTGCTCAGCAGTAATTACTGAGAAAGTTTCCATAGTTGCCAAATTTCCCTCATGAAACAATTTCGGAATCTTCTCGTAATTTTATCGTAATATTGTAAAAAAGGATCAAAACTTTATTTTCCCAAATATTGAAACTATATTTGTTTCTTGTAATATCCGTATGTGCATAGGTGCGCTCATGCGCCTGACTACGCGCATACACGCTGCTGAACTATGCGCAGTCACCACGGTGCTCTTGCACCGTGTTGGTGGCGGGCGGCGCACTGTGCTGGCTGTAACGTTGTGTGCTGTGTGTAGGTCCGCTCAGCCTCCTGGCCGCGTGCATGCGCGCTGCTGGACTATGCACAGCTGTCGCACTGCTCCTGCGCCGTACTGGCGCCGCGCTGGGCGCTCACGGCCGCACACTGCGCGCGCCCCGTGATCGTCTACGTGCAGTACAACGGGTTGGAGTTAGCTGAGTCCGATTTGGCTAGAGTTGACATGCTGTACCAGCACCCGGAGTGAGCGAAACTACTCAATATGATCTTTTAACAAATTTTACGTTGTTTATTTGACGGCAGGATTGTTTTTATCTGCAGACAAAAGACGCGTCGTTGGCAATAGCGGCCTTGACCTGGGCATATCACAGGTTTCTCGTAGGAAACCCGTTTTTTAGAGACTATTACGGGAGACTAATAGAACCCTCTTAACAGACATCGATAGGTAGACCTTTTACTTTGGCCATAAGGTTTACATCACAGAAAATAAAACCCCCAGGTACCAGGTGATGACGAAGCCCGTCGACGACGTCATGGACGTAGTGGTGCTCCACCACGACGTGGGCTTGGCGCGGACCCGCAGCGACATGCGGCTGCGCGTTGGCGAACACTGGCTGCGCTCCGTGCCCACTCCTGTCGCCAGCATCGCCAGTTATGACGTCAGTGAGCTCAAAGGACGGGAAGTTGATGTGAGACGGCCGTTTACACGTTACTTGGCGTTTGTCATACATTAAATAAACTGCGTAAAGATCTCTGACGTCCCATGTTGTGATCGGTTCGGAGGAATATCACAATTTTACTCTACAGCTTATTATCTGTAGCTTTAAAGGTATCAATTAATGAAGCTGAAAGACGATCACAGTTAGCTACAGTATTAGGGTTACAACTAATAGTTCCAGTTTATAAAGTGAGGTTGCCATAAATATGAGGACATCGAACAGGAACAATTCAAATAAAAGCATAGAGAGATGGATACAGAGGTTACAAAAGTCACAAAGTTACAGTTGTGACTATTGTTTCACGACCGGGGTAGAGCCTTTTATAACCGGAGTATGATGTTTATTACCCGGATTTTTCCCGGACTTATCTAAAAACTTCAAGGATCCAACGCCTTTCAACGATTACCAAAACATCCATCTACTTTTTGAAATCTTAACAACCAGTGATTGATCTTCAGGTGCTCGGTTTCGGCACGACGGACGAGAAGCCGATAGCGCGACACCTTCACAGAGTAAGGCTGCTGGTGCAGGACTGCGACCGCGAGGGCTGGCTGCACTGCGCGTGTGCGACGGGCGCGGAGCGCGGTGTGTGCGCGGGCGACTCGGGCGGGCCCGTGCTCTATAACGGCACGCAGGTTCACACCACTGACTTAGGTTACCACGAACTTATTAAAATGGCTAACCATTTTAATAAGTTTGGACAGTGACTTGAGAGTAATAGAACTGCTGAATGCTTGTATGATCTACACAGTTTTTTCTATTGTTAAAAGTAGCCAGGGCAAGTGGGGTCTTAGAGATAATGCGTGCGAGAGAGGTGCGTACTGTAGTATACAAGTTAAAGACTTGTACCGTGACCGCTCTTTGCTAAAAGAAGAAAAAAGTGCGGTGCCATACTTATAGGTACATTTTTGCTGAGGGATGGAAAGAAAGGCCCAACCCATTCCAGGCCGAGGCTTGCCGAGGTCTAGCAAAAGGTCCGAGTCAGAAAATACCTGTTTCCACCGAGGTATACGTTCCTTCCACGATGTGGCGCGCACGGTGCACCCGGCAGTCCCCTCGCCCCCTCGCAGCGGACAAAAACTGAATTTTCTCAAAAAAGTACGTCAAAGTCGACTTTGCCGGTTACAAAATAGGTCGTGAATTGTGTAGCTTATGGTAGTTATGGTCAATCAAATATCTAAAGTAGGTTGGCGTATTTCTGCAGAAAAATCACTTCTACCTTTTAATTAAAAAGCGGCCAAGCATATATTATCAACAGTTTTATCTGTGAAAATATATACGTAAGAATGTTGCTTCAGTAAAATATGTCTGTTATGTTTATATTTCTTGCACCATTTTTGAGAAGAGCACTATTAGGAATCAATAACTCAAATTTGAACTATCGTAATAACGGCATTCACACAGTGACATTAGTACAACATTAGGAGCTCCACCTTACAGAAAATCGCAGCCAAATAACACTAGACCCTACTCATAGTGTTGTGATCCTGCCGGTGAGTAAGGTTGCCAGAGCTCAACAAGGGGTGGGAGGGGGTTAGGGTCGGCAACGCGCATGTAACTCCTCTGGAGTTGCAGGCGTACATAGGCTACGGATACTGCTTACCATCAGGCGGGCCGTATGCTTATTTGCCACCGACGTAGTATAAAGAAAAAAGCTCTGAGCTGACCATTTGACCACAATCACCTGAATGGCGTAGCGTAGGATTGGATCACCTTGTCCTATTCTGCTGTGCCATCTACCATTCTTGTCACCTCTGGTTTCTTTGATCTGATCACCGCTACCCTCCTAAGTTCCGTCCCCCCCACAGATCGGCGTGACCTCCCTCGGCCCCTCATCCTGCGGCGGGCTCACCGCTAACCCCCCGCTGTCCCGCTCCGTGTTCACCGTGCTGCAACCGTACACTGACGTCATCAACGCCACACTGGACGCCACGCCGGGCGCGCTGCGCATGCGTGAAGTGTTACGGTCGGACGCCAGGCGTGTGGGCCTCAGCGCGGTGTTCTTCTGTGCAGGCGTTGCTTCGTATGTGGACTTGAATCAGTAGTTACGTGACTAGTACCAGTAGAGTAAACATAGGGTAGGTATTAGGACTGTGCAGTGCTTGTGTAGATGCTCCTGTGAATTTGTGTGAGGCTCTAAGAGATAGTGAATTTCTGCAGTTTGGACCAGAAATATATTTTAAATCACTTGCGCAAAAATTCCAGAGGCGCTTCATAATAGAAACAACGTAATAAAAAACGTGAGATTTTGAAATCCTTGTATATTTTTTATAATTATTTACTTATATTATATATAAGTAATATATTCAATTTCTGTATGTTGAGTGTGTGGAAATATTATTAATAAAATACATATATTCATACTGACTTTTGTTGTTTAAGTAATTTCCCAAAATTCGATCGCCCCTGATGCTACGGTTATACCGCTATATAGCTGCATCCCGCAGATTTTCCTTACTTACACACCGTGCTGAACAGTATCTACGGTGTTTGTTCGCAGAGCGCTCTCGTAGCGCGGCGGGAGCGGGCGCGGCAGCGACAGCGGGCGCGGCAGCGGGCGCGTGCCATGCCGCGATGAGCGGCGACGGCCGCAACGGCACCAACGGCACGCTCGAGTGCGACTCGGACGCCGACGTGTCCGAGTCCGACAAACTGTTCCGATTTGTCGTGCACGGCGTGCTGCTGAATGTGGTAGGCTGTGGGGGGCTGCTGGGCAATGCGCTGTGCGTGGCCGTGCTCAGCCGGCCACAGGTAAGAGACTTATTTTGTTGTTAATTTGTTACGATAGTCAGGCAGCTTATTCCGATTTGTCGTAAGTGGTAAGCAGAGGCGGCGCTAGGCCCACGCCTAGCCTGACTGTCGCCCACGCGACGTGGGCCACCACCGACGGCCTCGCGGTCCGAGGGGCCTCGCGCCTCTAATACATATAACTGGGAAGCAACATAAAACATTATTCGTTATATCTTCCGCCTAGCCTCTCTGAATGCCCACACCAAGTTTTGGTGTTGCCCCGCCACTGATGGTAAGCTGGTGCTGACTGTGGGTGGAAGGGAGGGGGTGTTGCCAACTGTGCGAGGTCGTGCTCAGCCAAACGCAGAAGTTTGACACATTTCCTACTTGACCAACTGAAGTGGGCTGCATACGGTTCTCAAAATTTCATACTAGAATTTCTCGTTCAATGTTTCGCTTCACACCCAGATCAAACTCCTCCCTCGTAAAAGTAATTATACTTAATGTCAATTTTTTATTCTACATAGACTGGAATAGAATGTGAAAATGCGAAAATAAATGTTAAATTTGTATGAAATTGACATTAAATTTCCACACTTTCTTTTGTCAAAGTCGGTGAAGAGCTAGATTAGACGGATTTTATTTCCTTCTGCTTTATAGAAATCTTTTTATCCAGATGCGCTCATCGATAAACTGCCTGCTGGCCGGGCTCGCGGCCGCCGACGCAGCCCTCCTGGTGGCCAGCGTGCTGCTGTTTGGGCTGTCGGCCGTGTTCCCGTACACGGGCCGCCTGCGCTACTACTACTACCACATCTGCCCGAGGCTCGCCCCGCTGGCGTACCCGCTGGCGCTGGTGGCGCAGACCATGTCGGTGTACCTGACGCTGGTGGTGACGGCGGAGCGCTGGGTGGCGGTGTGCCGGCCGCTGCGCGCGCGCGCGCTGTGCACGCCGCGCCGCGCCCGCTTCGCTGTCGTCGGTGTCGCTATATTCGCGTTTGCCTATAACGCGCCCAAGTTTCTTGAGGTTACTTCTGTTGTACTTGTACTGCAGTTACTACTTATTTTTAAGATTGAACTATTCTTAAAATACACGCGCCTCCACAAGTATTTTCAATCAAAATCTGTTTTAATTAAAGTTGCATGAGGTGAGAGCTATTCTGAGTATTACTGAATGTTTCAAGTTTGTCAAGTACCTAGGTGAAAATTATCTTTCTAGTCAGTCTTCAGATTTCTTTTAAAACTTGTTTTAAAATCAAATTTCTTTCATATGATTTTATGGTAAATACGTTAAATTCGACGTTAGTTAAGTACATTCGTTACTCTTACTCACCAATTTCTTCACACAAAAAAAAAATACATTCTTCAACTATACGTTCGGCAGGTGGAAGTGGTTCGCATCCCAGCGCTGGGCGAGGGCGCGGACAACGAGGAGGACGCCATATACTGCGTGGCAGCGGCCGAGTTCCGCAGCGAGCTCTACGTGGCCGTGTACGTGCACTGGCTCTACCTACTCGTCATGTACGCCGTACCCTTCACCGCGCTCGCGGTGCTCAACGCAGCCATCGTGCGACAGGTGAACACTAGTGATACGTCACACCTACAGCGGCCAGCCCTACGTGGCCGTGTATACGTGCACTGGCTCTACCTGCTCGTCATGTACGCCGTGCCCTTCACCGCGCTCGCCGTGCCCAACGCGGCCATCGTGCGACAGGTGAATACTAGTGATACGTCACACCTACAGCGGCCAGCCCTACGTGGCCTTGTATACGTGCACTGGCTCTACCTGCTCGTCATGTACGCCGTGCCCTTCACCAAGTTGGCCAAGTAATGTGGTAAGTAAGATGAACCACACTCATTCTATAGTATGCTTAACACTTTCGGCGCCGGGCGCCCCGTTTCCAGTACAAAATTAACACACACGTGTTCCTGGCAGTGAATGTGTTAACTCGTTCGCGTCTTTCCTGGTGACATCGCATTGTTAAGAGAATAGGGAATATTACGCAAAACTCTGCGTAGGGGGCGCCACTACCACAATCCATCACAATCTGAGGATCTACCGCGAAACAAGAAAATCGAAATTTTGTTATCGAACATCTCTATCACTTTTGCATATTCGAGCGGTGAAGAGGCAGATAACTAAATTTCGGTTTTCACGTTTCCCGGTACGCCCTTTGTAAACAAACCGTCTTGATGCATCATTGTCATAATTTATTATCTGTAAAGGCACAGTATGTATAAGTTACTCTATGGTTTATGAAAGGTGCTAGTGCTGCACTCTGGCGGCAGAACATTTCAGTAATACTCCCTATTTAAAGCTAATTCAGTACTTGAGTAGTCGTTAACTTTTATTGTATTGTCCACAGAATTGGCTTGCTTCTGAAATGTGTTTAACACATTTGATTTGTGTTTGATATATGTACATTGCAAAGATTTAAATTGGTTATATAATAAACGCTCTTTTCCCGCAGGTGCGTCGCGCGCAAGCGGAGCGGGCGCGGCTGTCCCGCTCGCAGCGACGCGAGCTGTCGCTCGCCACCATGCTGCTGGTCGTCGTGCTGGTCTTCTTCCTCTGCAACTTGCTGCCGCTCGTCACAAACTCCTTCGAGGCAAGTACTTGCTCTTTGACAATTGTGGTGGACTTCATGTATGTGCAAGTGGACCGGGCGCGACTGTCCTACTCGAAGCGACGCGAGCTGTCGCTCGTCACCATGCTGCTGGTCTTCTTCCTGTGCAACTTGCTGCCGCTCGTCACCAAATCCTTCGAGGCAAGCACTTGTTCTTTGACCATTGTAGTGGACCTCATGTTTGTGCAAGCGGAGCGGGCGCGGCTGTCCCGCTCGCAGTGACGCGAGCTGTGGCTCGCCACCATGCTGCTGCTGTTCGTCGTACTGGTCTTTTTCCTCTGCAACCTGCTGCCGCTCGTCACCAACTCCTTCGAGGCGATTCGCAAACTGTATTGGTATTACTTGCGCTTAAGCAATTGACGTTTAGATCAAGATCGAAGGCTACCGTGGGATAAGGGCAACGCATAAAATTTCTTATTGGAAGTCAAGCAGTGAATACCTTTCGAATGATAATAATGATGGTGAAAGTTGTTTGTGGAACGGATAGTTAATGGTTAGGTTGATGCAGTCAAATTATACAAATAGCGGGAAATAATAAAGTTTCGAAACTAGATTTATCAAACCGATATCCTTTAATAAACCATTGAGGAGAAATCCATTCGAAATAGGTGTACAAATGCTTCTCAAATGAAGATTTCTTGCTATTAATGGTCGCTTACATGAAATAAAAAATATACATTTATCATGCAGGTGTTTCTTGGTTCGGAGCTGGAACGGCTGGACGCGCTGGTGAAGACCTCCAACCTGCTCGTAACTATCAACTCCTCTGCCAATTTCCTCATCTACGTGCTCTTCGGCGATAAGTTCAAGCGCGTTTTTCTCGCCACGTTCTGTCGGCCGGCGCTGGCCTGGCTGCCGTGCATCCGCCGGCGCGAGGAGTCGCCCGAGAACACTAGAGACGACTCCTGCGCGTCGGGCCCCGAGAGGCTGAGCCTCCGCGTGTCCCTGGCCCGGGACACGACCCTGCGCCGCTCGGGCCCGCGCCGGCCGCGCCCGCGGCGCCCGGAGCCGGCGCCGACCGTGTACTACCCGGCCACGCCCTCCTCCTCGATCACGACCCTCCCCAACGACTTGCCGCATAACGGTCACGCGCGTGACCACTTCTAGACTGTGCTCAAGTGTTAGAGACGGCGCTTTGGCGCTGGGACTCTTTAGTAATGTTATCTGTGATTCGCTGTACGCGTTTTAGAACGAGATTGTCTCGGTTAAAATAAAGGTTCATCGATGTATTTGTGTGTCTCATTTGATTTCTACCTAAATACTACAGAGTTGGATGCGACTTCTACAGAATTTTCATTTGAACTCACGATTTTTGACCACAACACACATAAGAAAGGTTAAGAAGGTATTTCGATAGATTTTCTTGTAAACCATTATAAATGAAACAACTCTTAACAGGGCACTGGTTTAATGAAACCGATTCACTTTAGTACAAACAAAAACAGTAAAAATCACGATAAAACTAGTCACTCGTTCCAAAATCTTAAAAAAAACGCTGCAAAAGGAATTAGTTACATCGACCCTGTTATATCTATTGCACACGTACAATCCTATTGCTATCCCGCTCACACATTGACATCGATAGCCGGTATAATAGGCGGGACAGCAATATAATTTCGCGCCTGTTCCGATAGAGATAGGAACAGGTGGGTCAGTGTACGAAATTCCTCGTGACAAGCGACCTTTCTTTAGCACATATGTATAAATACAGATATCTAGTTAAAAATTTAATATATTAGAAAGAATATAAATTTAATAACAATTTTATGATTTTGGCTTTACCTAGGTATCTGGTATTTCTGGAAAGAATATCACAAATATAAGCAAAACGCTATCACGGCGCGCAAAAACAGCAACCGCTGTTTGAAGCAATAGGACTTCAAACATTGAAACAGGAGAAGACTTCGGGGCCGGAGACATCAGGGCCGGAGACATCAGGGCCGGAGACATCAGGGCCGGAGACATCAGGGCCGAGAACATCAGGGCCGGAGACATCAGGGCCGGAGACATCAGGGCCGGAGAGCGGACAGGCTGTGTGACTGCGCGGAGGGTTGGGGCTGGCGGTTATAAACTCCTGTGGGTAAAATATGATATTTTGAGCCCGATTCTGATTTAAATTTCTTGTTCTGAAACTGTATGGGTTTAATGTAGATGAATTTGAACAGTTTGATAACAAATTTAAACCTGTCTTATAATATGAACAAAAAAAATATTAAAGGATGTCGGGCCATGCTCAGTGTAGGGTTCCTTAGGTACTATTCTATGATTATAAGCTACACGGAGGCTATTAGTAAGTATCATGTACATTACAAGCATAAGGGAGTACCTGCGCAGCGCTTTGAACGTTATTTACTAAGAAGAGAAGACTTTTTGCAATAAATCATAAACGGCTGAGCCGATCATGTTCGCTATAGTTTTCATGGAAAGTATTTATGAAACTTTTGTTTTACGTTTTTTTAAGCTTATAATAAATTTAAAAGTGGAAAATTGGAAAAATTACTGCTTTGCGTGAGACTTGAACTCACGGCCACTGGATAGATACTCCAGCACTCTGCCATCTAAGCCACCCGTACCTCAGCCATAGGCAGCAAATTTTCTCACCATATGGGTGAGAAAATTTGCTGCCTATGGATATTCCTAGCCTCGTAAGGCCCAAGGTCCTACCTATAGGACTTATTCAGTTCGATGAAATTTAAATCATATTCAATTAGGACAGAGTTGCATTTGTTTTGTTTTGTGGGGACATATATACATACTTAAACATATACATCGACCGACGTCGTGTCCGTTATAGAAACAGTGAAATTGTTCTGATAAGAACAGTTTATAGATCGATCGATTGACACTCTGCGGTTAAGCAGAGAAACGGTGACGTTTGCTCTAACAAGAGCAGTTTTATGTTGCCCTGACAAGGGCAGTTTATGCATATGCGGAGCCTGCAGCATCCTCTTCGTGTCTTCTACCAGCGAGTATCAAGCAGCGGAGCGGGACACGGCGCACCGACGACACGATGTGCACCCTACGGAGGCCGGCCGAGAAAAGGACGGGAACGTTGGCTCGCTTTATTTTATAGGCGCGCGCGAATGCCGCGGCCACGCGCCGCAACCTCGCGCCCGCGCACCTCACCCCGCGCGTCCCGCGCGGCTACTATTATTTATCACGCTCTTTCCTGTATATAGATCTCTTTCTTACATTTCTCTAGTTTTGTATAAATTACGCGCATTTTTGTAAATAAATTCATTCAATCTTGTACATAGCTAAAAACGTCTTTCACTCCAAGAACCTTCTGATACCTGCCTACATGGTACCTACATAACCATAGTGGTGACCACCGACTGAGCAGAAGATAATCAAGCAAGAAGATGTCTCCCAACCCGAAGGACGACGTTACTCCGCAAGAAGAGAGCAGCCCATCTTCAGCAGCAGCAACTTTATCCCACGACGTGGCGGCGATATCGCTCTCTCTTCGCGTCCCACCGTTCTGGCGAGACCAACCAGTACTCTGGTTTTGCAGTTTCGAGGCGGCAACGGCAGAGCTGAAGAGAAGCCAGGCGCAGCTCGCTCAGATGGTTATCGCGCAGCTAGAAAAGCAAGACATACAGAACATTAGCGACCTCATCTACTCACCGCCTGAAGAGAATTATTATACAGCGATAAAAAACAGTCTCATCTCTGTATACGAGGAGAGTAACAGCGCGCAGACGAAGAAACTGCTATCTCAGGTCGAGCTCGGGGAGCAGAAGCCCAGTCAGCTGTTACGACGGATGCAGACGTTGAATAAGGACAAGTTTCCCGAGACAACGATACAGATGATGTGGCTCGATCATCTTCCGCCACACGTACGCTCCGTGCTCACCGTCAGCGAAGCGTTCCAGGTCAAAACTACGCTCGAGGACCTCGCGCTGCTCGCCGACAAAATGATGGAGCACACGCCATCATCATCGAACCAAATCGCCGCAGTCGCTCCTCCCGCCGTCATACCACCTTCGTTACCACCGCCACTACCTCAACCAACTGCGTCAGCTCTCGACACGCAATACCTCATCGGCGAAATAAGAAGACTCTCACTCGAAGTCGCCGAGCTTCGCTCGAGACCGCGTGAAAACTACAATCAACGCTACAGCCGCTCAAGCAGACGATTTCCATCACGTACCCGTAACAACTCTCAATCGCAAGATCGAAGACCGCGTAGCCCAAGAAACTCACCACTGCCGTACTGCCATTACCATCGACGTTTCGGCATGGACGCACAGAAATGCGCACAACCGTGCAGCTTCAAGCCGATCCCGCCATCATCACCAGCGTCGGAAAACTAAATGTAACGCTGGCTGCGGCGGAAACCGGCGTTACCACCAAATCCCACCGCCTCTTCGTACGAGACCGAACCAGCAAACTCGTCTTCTTGGTAGACACCGGCGCGAACATCTCCGTTCTACCAAGGACACCCGGCACGAAGGCGCAACCACTTCCATTTCAACTCTACGCCGCTAATAACACCGTCATTCCTACCTATGGCGAGAAGACGCTAGAACTCGATCTCAACCTACGCCGACCATTCCGGTGGAAATTCATCATCGCTGCAGTTTCGAAACCCATCATCGGCGCAGATCTCCTGGACTACCACCACATCGTCGTGGACATCACCAAGAGAAGATTGATCGACGGCAAGACCCTACTGTACACTAACGCACAGCTCTGTACTGACGCTAACATACCTACCGTGCGCAGTATAGACGTGCAACAGTCGTACCACAACATTCTTGCCGACTACCCTGGTACCACTCGCCTAACATCCATGAAACTCAGCCCGAAACACAACGTCGAACACTTCATTGAAACAACTGGACCACCACTTCACTGCAGACCACGTCCAATCGCACCGCACCGCTACGAACTCGTGAAGAAGGAATTTGCCAACATGATGGAGCAGGGCCTATGCAGACCAAGCAAAAGCCCTTGGGCATCACCTCTTCACGTGGTACCTAAGAAGAACGGCGAATTACGTGTGTGTGGAGATTACCGACGGCTTAACGCAATCACTAAGCCCGACCGCTACCCAATCCCACGCATACGTGATTTTACCTACCAACTCGCCGGCAAACAAATATTCTCAACATTGGACCTCAAGCGCGCATACCAGCAACTACCAATAGCAGAGCAAGATGTCGAGAAGAGCGCCATCATAACACCATTCGGCCTATTCGAATTTCCGAGAATGTGCCCCGGACTCAAAAACTGCGGACAGACGTTTCAACGCTTTATTCACGAAGTACTACGCGACCTTGACTTCGTGTTCCCATTCGTCGACGACCTACTTGTTGCATCGGCCGACGAAAAAACACACGAGCAACACCTACGCGCCGTACTACGCCGACTCGAAGACTACGGCATAACAATCAACCCGTCGAAATGCGTATTCGGTCAGCCATCGGTCAAATTCTTGGGCTACGAAGTCAGCAAAGATGGCATACGACCGCCTACCGAAAAAGTGCAAACAATCATCGACTACCCTAAGCCGAAAAACATCGACGTACTTCGAAGATTTCTCGGCATGTTGAATTTTTACCGCGAAAACATCAAAAACGCCGCACAGATTCAAGCACCGCTCTGCAAATACCTACACAATGCGAAGAAGCGCGACAAGACAGAAATCAGCTGGGACAACGAAGCCGACGAAGCATTCAACGCGTGCAAAGTGAGCATACAAAACGCCGCCTTGCTCGCGCACCCCTCCCACCACGCACCGCTAGCAATCTTCTGTGACGCAAGCGACAAAGCCGCGGGAGCTTCGTTAAACCAATTCGTCAACGACGCTTGGCAACCACTTGGCTATTTTTCCAAGAAATTCTCCGACGCCCAGACTAGATACAGCACTTTCGACCGTGAGCTACTCGCTATCTACCTAAGTACGAAGCACTTCAGAAAAATGTTCGAAGGAAGAGAATTGATCATATTCACCGACCACAAACCGCTTACATACGCATTTACGAAAACAAGTACAAACAACGAGTCACCGCGCCGCACTCGTCAGCTGTTGTATATTAGTGAATTTACAACCGATATACGACACATTCCTGGAACCCAAAATGCCGCTGCCGACGCCCTATCTCGCATCGAAGCCATCTCCTGTCCATCTCCGATCGACTACAAACTACTGGCAGAAGCGCAAGAGCGAGATAGCAACACAATCAAAACACTCGCACAGCAAGATAACTTAATAATAAAACAAGTTGAAATTCCCGGAACTACCTACAAACTATTCTGCGAAACATCAACGCCGCACTTACGACCTTACGTACCAGAAGAGTATCGCCGTGCCGCTTTCAACGCAGTACATAACATCAGTCATCCCGGAATCAAAACGTCACGAAAACTCGTCGCACAACGCTACTTTTGGCCCGGCCTAAATGCCGATGTAGGCAAATGGGCAAAAGTATGCGTACACTGCCAACGCGCCAAGATTCAACGACACACTTCAAGCCCTCTTTCAAGTTTCCCGCCAACTACAAGGTTCGAACATATACACATCGACCTTGTAGGACCTCTACCTACGGCCGCCAGTGGACATCGCTACTTACTCACAATGATCGATGGCGCAACTAGATGGCCCGAAGCGATACCTTTATGCGAGATCACCGCCGAAGACGTCGCCAAAGCACTATACGAAGGCTGGATTTCCCGCTTCGGCTGCCCCGCTACGATCACGACCGATCAAGGACGGCAATTCGAAAGTCGAGTATTTGCGTCACTCACACGCCTACTCGGCATCGAAAGAACCCGTTCAACGCCGTACCACCCTGAATCGAACGCTATGATAGAACGTTTCCATAGAAGTCTCAAGGCCGCACTCAAAGCTAGACTACAAAGCGAGAAGTCATGGATCGACACAATACCTAGTGTTCTACTTGGACTACGAGCCGCACTACGAACAGACACCGGTGTAAGCCCAGCCCTACTCACTTACGGCTGCAGTGTACGATTACCCGGCGAACTATTATTACCTACGCGCGATGACGTCACCATGGACTCCGAATTCGTCGAGAAACTTCGAGCGACACTACAAAGCCTAACGCCGATATCAACGATCCCACATAGCACCAAGAGGCCTATATTCGTCCACCGTGACCTTCAAACCTGCGAACAAGTATTCGTACGAGTCGACGCTGTAAAGAAGCCGTTACAAGCACCTTACGACGGACCCTACCGAGTACTAAAACGCAACGATAAAGTATTCACCCTGCAGCTACCTAACCGCCAGATGAACATTTCGATCGACCGCCTAAAACCCGCATTTATCATCGCCGACACCGAGCAAGATATACCTACATCTACGAGCGCAACAGATATACCTACAACTACAAGTTCAACGACCGCAACGAACATACCTACGACAACATCGAGTACTACGCAACCTACGCTATCACCGAGTTTACCGACATCACAAGACACCAAAAACGACAACAACAACAACCAACAACAGAAAAAAGGCATCCTGAAAAGAAGAAACGGACCCGACACAACCACGACCACTCAAGTAAGCACAAGCACAACACGCCGAGGCCGCACTATTCGCCTGCCGGTACGCTTCGCTTGAGAGGGAGCCTGTGGGGACATATATACATACTTAAACATATACATCGACCGACGTCGTGTCCGTTATAGAAACAGTGAAATTGTTCTGATAAGAACAGTTTATAGATCGATCGATTGACACTCTGCGGTTAAGCAGAGAAACGGTGACGTTTGCTCTAACAAGAGCAGTTTTATGTTGCCCTGACAAGGGCAGTTTATGCATATGCGGAGCCTGCAGCATCCTCTTCGTGTCTTCTACCAGCGAGTATCAAGCAGCGGAGCGGGACACGGCGCACCGACGACACGATGTGCACCCTACGGAGGCCGGCCGAGAAAAGGACGGGAACGTTGGCTCGCTTTATTTTATAGGCGCGCGCGAATGCCGCGGCCACGCGCCGCAACCTCGCGCCCGCGCACCTCACCCCGCGCGTCCCGCGCGGCTACTATTATTTATCACGCTCTTTCCTGTATATAGATCTCTTTCTTACATTTCTCTAATTTTGTATAAATTACGCGCATTTTTGTAAATAAATTCATTCAATCTTGTACATAGCTAAAAACGTCTTTCACTCCAAGAACCTTCTGATACCTGCCTACATGGTACATACATCACCATAGTTTCAACAAACAAAATAAAATCTACTGTATTCCGTGCACTATAGGTTCAAATTCCAGTGGCAAATTTTGGATTTTTCATTTCTATGGCTGGGCCTTAAGAGGCTACCCGGACCCTAGAGGATCCAGAGGCAGACAGTTCAAGTCTCACCCAAGGCAGTAATTTACCACTTTTAAATTTATTTTAAGCTTAATAGCATCGTTCGCAGACGTTCCTGCTTGTTAAAAATTAATTGCTTTTTTTTTTAAATGTAACTACATAAACTGGCTACAATATATCACTGTTATTACTGGTGTATCCATGCACACACATGGGTTAGATTTGACAAATCTGGACCTTCATCGTGGATGACACGAACTATAGCAACTTATTCATAAAAATATCTACTCGCTTCCTTGTTATAAACCTAAAAATAATCGTATCTACAAGCCGGTGCAGATGCACCGGAGAGAGACAGGAGACCCTGGTCGCAGAGCACGTGAGCGCGTCAACGAGGACAACAGAGTCGTACCTGCAGAGCAGCACTGACGCCGCACACACGATGTCCACGCCGGTGCGCCTGTCGGCCGCGGAGCGTGCCACTTCACGCATGCGTAGCGATGTGTCCACGTCATAGATGAGCGCGTCAAGGACACCAGAATCGTACCTGCAGAGCAGCACCGACGCCGCACACACGATGTCCACGCCGGTGCGCCTGTCGGCCGCGGAGCGCGCCACTTCGCGCATGCGCAGCGAAGTGTCCACGTCGTAGATGGTGGAGTTGATGAGCGCGGCGTAGGGCCGCAGCATGGTGAACACGGACACGGCCGCCGCGGACGCCTTCCCGCCGAGCGGCGACGGCGCGCCGCACTCCACCGGCCCCATCGACATCACGCCGATCTTAAAACAATACTTATTTACGATACAAGTGCAGAAAATACGAAATTACCTATATCGTACAGTTAGCATCAAAAGTAGCGGATCAAATAACGCTTCATAAGTATCTACCATTCTGTAACAGCTTAACAAAAAGTGATGTCCTTAATATAGAACAACTAAGACTGTAATAGTACATAACGATACAAGTGCAAAAAATAGGAAATTCGATACGAGTGGCGATAAATTAAAACACGACCGAAGGGAGTGTTTTAAATCGACACGAGTTGCGAATTACCTATTCGCACATGTATCGTACAACGTTTTACAGTACATATGGCCCTTTAAATGTTCGACACAGTAACATAATATGCTACTTCTCGCACTAGTGCTATAAAGTAGCCCCATATGTACTGTAAAAGATATATTTTTGTACGCGAATTTTAGAAAATTATCTATATATTTGGAAAAGTTATCCGGAATATCAGATACTTTTGGCGCGTTGTTTGCTGTACAACGTTTTACAGTACATATGGCTCTCTAAAGTTTCGACGTATTTACAGAAAGTGCTCATTCCCGCACGCGTGCGGGAAAGTAGCACCATAATACACACACATACACATTTTCAACATTTTACTCGTACTATATTAATCAAATTTCTTGACCTGCGATTCCTCTTCTTTTAGTAATGAAGATCGAAGAGAAAAATTAAATGGGATGCTACATTTATTGTACGTCAAACACATACAAATCAAAGAAGGATGTAATAATGACTAACCCAAGAAGAATGGAAACTTGAGCACTCGTGATGTGGGACGTAAAGCCCGACCAGAAATATATGATCATCGTCAAGAGGGCGCTGTTATTCTCATGGTGACAGTTCAGTTTAGTATGAAAAATTTGGTTCCAATGAAATTCCGCAATATGGCGCGTGATCATATATTACTGGTCAGGGTTTGAACACTTATCTATATATGCTAGGATATATAATTATATATAAGGTACATGTAAGAGTTTGCGTGTCATATATGGTGCACACATTCAATAGATCTTTTTGTGCATGACTGGTTTGCATCAGTTAAGACTTATTTGGTACACTTGGATGTCCGGTAGGCAACAAAACAATGACCAACTCTTTGACCAGAATGTTCCAGTTCTTTTTTTCTACAGCCCATTTTTAACATTAGAGAAGGGATTAACAATCTTGACGTCTCTTTTTATTTAAAAACGCTTACAAAAAATAATAACCATTTCATGAGAAACCAAAAGAATGTAAATAATCATACAACATTAGATATAATTGTTGCATATTAAGAGGCTGTCAATACCTAAAGCGCGCACACTGTCTATTTGTATCGGAGTAAATGAGATAGCACTGTAGCATGTTACTGGGCGTGGGCAAGGGAATTATTGGATTATTAGTGTAATATTTTACTCATTAGCGGTTTAGCTTGTAGTAGTAGTAGTACCTGCGTGCCGTTATAGAGCACGGCCCCGCCGGAGTCGCCGGAGCACACGCCGCTGACCGAGCCGACCGCGCAGGCGCAGTGCCGCCAGCCCCCGCGCCCGCACGCGGCCAGCCGCAGCCGCAAGTACCTGCGTGCCGTTATAGAGCACGGCCCCGCCGGAGTCGCCGGAGCACACGCCGCTGACCGAGCCGACCGCGCAGGCGCAGTGCCGCCAGCCCCCGCGCCCGCACGCGGCCAGCCGCAGCCGCAAGTACCTGCGTGCCGTTATAGAGCACGGCCCCGCCGGAGTCGCCGGAGCACACGCCGCTGACCGAGCCGACCGCGCAGGCGCAGTGCCGCCAGCCCCCGCGCCCGCACGCGGCCAGCCGCAGCCGCAAGTACCTGCGTGCCGTTATAGAGCACGGCCCCGCCGGAGTCGCCGGAGCACACGCCGCTGACCGAGCCGACCGCGCAGGCGCAGTGCCGCCAGCCCCCGCGCCCGCACGCGGCCAGCCGCAGCCGCAAGTACCTGCGTGCCGTTATAGAGCACGGCCCCGCCGGAGTCGCCGGAGCACACGCCGCTGACCGAGCCGACCGCGCAGGCGCAGTGCCGCCAGCCCCCGCGCCCGCACGCGGCCAGCCGCAGCCGCAAGTACCTGCGTGCCGTTATAGAGCACGGCCCCGCCGGAGTCGCCGGAGCACACGCCGCTGACCGAGCCGACCGCGCAGGCGCAGTGCCGCCAGCCCCCGCGCCCGCACGCGGCCAGCCGCAGCCGCAAGTACCTGCGTGCCGTTATAGAGCACGGCCCCGCCGGAGTCGCCGGAGCACACGCCGCTGACCGAGCCGACCGCGCAGGCGCAGTGCCGCCAGCCCCCGCGCCCGCACGCGGCCAGCCGCAGCCGCAAGTACCTGCGTGCCGTTATAGAGCACGGCCCCGCCGGAGTCGCCGGAGCACACGCCGCTGACCGAGCCGACCGCGCAGGCGCAGTGCCGCCAGCCCCCGCGCCCGCACGCGGCCAGCCGCAGCTGCAAGTACCTGCGTGCCGTTATAGAGCACGGCCCCGCCGGAGTCGCCGGAGCACACGCCGCTGACCGAGCCGACCGCGCAGGCGCAGTGCCGCCAGCCCCCGCGCCCGCACGCGGCCAGCCGCAGCCGCAAGTACCTGCGTGCCGTTATAGAGCACGGCCCCGCCGGAGTCGCCGGAGCACACGCCGCTGACCGAGCCGACCGCGCAGACGCAGTGCCGCCAGCCCCCGCGCCCGCACGCGGCCAGCCGCAGCCGCAAGTACCTGCGTGCCGTTATAGAGCACGGCCCCGCCGGAGTCGCCGGAGCACACGCCGCTGACCGAGCCGACCGCGCAGGCGCAGTGCCGCCAGCCCTCGCGCCCGCATGTGGCCATCTTCAACCGCACCTCCCGCAGTCGCTCGCCCGCCGGCTTCACGTCCGTCATACCGTAGCCCAAAATCTAGAAGGTTAAGCGGTGAACAATTAAAAGGTTTGATCGCAAGACACTCCTTGGAAGACGAGGTCTCTTCGATGTAACGTTAGATGGGGTTTGGGAACTTACTTTGATTTGGTCCGGCGAGCGGAACAGTGAGAGCGCCCTGGCCAGCATTCCTTTCGTCTAACTTAAGCTAACGTATATTATACACGGCCTCTTTCTGGCTCAATGGAAGTACCGTTCGGAAAATATCTTGACACAAACAGACACCTAAACTAACTTCCCCTATAAGCAAATAGAGGAATTCGTTGTTCTAAAGAAAACATTCAAGGAAAATGTGCGACAACAACACAGTTCACATTAAATGTATTAATGAATAGTAACATATAGCGTTCTAGACCGTTCGCGATGTAGACTAAAAGCGATATAGGCAAAATATTACACTAGTCATTTTGCGTTTTAGACCATCCGCGAATAACCGCAAATCTCCCCATCACGGTCGCAGCGTTGTCGCACCGTGTGGCGATAGACAATAATGCGAAATCGAGGTTGATAATAAACTATTGGTCAACCGAACGTTTCTGTACATATTGAATTGAGATTCGGCCAATATTTGATCAAACAGCCGCCGCTGGGTGATCAGGGCGGGGTGGAGACGACCGGTTTGGCCTAGTGGGTAGTGACCCTGTCTACGAAGCTGATGGTCCCGGCTTCAAATCCTGGTATGGGCATTTATTCGTGTGATGAGCATGGATATTTGTTCCTGAGTCATGGGTGTTTTCTATGTATTTAAGTATTTATAAATATTATTTATACATTATATATAAATCGTTATCTAAGTACCCTCAACACAAGCCTTATTGAGCTTACTGTGGGACTTAGTCAATTTGTGTAATAATGTCCTATAATATTTACTTATTTATTTATTATTTATTTATTTGGAGCGTAGCCGATCCGTATGAAATAATATTTATTACTACGATGAAGACTCATTGCACCAACAACTTATACCTACAAAAGTAAACAACACCCATCTCACATCAATATCCTTATCTATCAGATCCTCGATATGGTACAGCATCATGCCGCTGACGATGTCGCCGTTGGTGCGCGGGGCGCGGGGGACGGGGAAGTACGAGTAGGAGGAGAGCACCATGTTGCTGCGCGTGCGCACCAGGCCCAGGTCGTGCTGCAGCGTCACCACGTCCGGGCCCTCGCCCAGGTCCCTCACCACGGCCTCGAACCTGGACAGATAAAATAACGTCCAGTCAAGATAACGTTTGATAAAAAAGGAACCCACTTCACAAAGTCTGCTATTACTTTATGGTTTTCACCAAATGTTGCTTTAGATATCTGCGGCAGATACCTACTATAAATATTTAAGATTCCATTGTGATCCCAATAAGACCTATCTATCTACGATATTTCTAACGTCAAAGTGCCCGAATAGAGCTTCTGTCAATTATACAACATACAAACGATATCTAAATGAGAACTTCGAATTCTAATCGTATTTCATGCTTCGAATCGGGCCATCTATTTTATAATACCAACTAAAATGCAGTAATTTCGTATTATAAAGTCTTAGTTGGAGATACGTTGTAAGGAATTTGTTATTTATTTGTTATACTGATAAGAAATAAAATGATGGATAATATTCACATTGCCACATTGCACATAAAAGCCAAGCAAATAAAATTGCCAGGTAAAATAGCAGAGAGAAACAAACAAACAGTCCTTTCTCCATTCCTCCCCACCCATATATAAACCCACATTCCCGCAGAATTTTTGCTGTTTCGTATGGTGGGTTCCGAGATTTTAGGCGGTGCTTTGGTGGGTATAGGAACTCTTGATGTACGGGTAGGTTTGGGTGCTGGACTATTTTCTCGCTTTCCCTGACCAAGGCGTATGAGGAGGATGAAGTTGCTCACGTCCGGAATTGCCACTATTACCCTGCACATGTCCTCTGGACGGCGCTAAACGAGCAACAGCCTATCAGCCGCTGTACCTGTTACTACTGAGAGAACCTCACAGCCCTGATCCCGAGTCGGGCTTATAATTAGAATGGATGCGAATCCAATGACAAGCTTGATGACACCATAAACACTCCATTGGTATTTAATTCACGAAGTCATACGTTTTTTTTTCAAGCCAACTTGCCGTTTTAGTATGTTTAAAAGCTCTAAAAAAGGTTGAAGTCAACTTACGAGGGATGTGCGTAGACGAGCTTTACAGTCGCGAGATTGGAGTCGGAGCGATCCCGTCCATTAAACTGCACGTAGGCCACCTCGGGCTTCGCGCAGTGCGCCGCCGTGAGCGCCCAGCGCGTTGCCAGCACCGTGCAGGAGCAGCGCGGCGCCAGCGAGGAGTCCAGCAGCGCGCAGGCGCCCGGGTACGCGCCCGCCGGGGCCTGCGACACAACGTTACACAAGTACTCGCCACACAGTAGGACACCCCACACTAGCGTCTTCTGAGAGTTGGCGCAACTGCGCAGCGACGCCATTCTCCATGGCGCTGACAAGACGCCGACGCTCAAAAGGCTCTAGTGAGGTCTCTCGAGCTTTCGTGACCTTTTGTCAACCTGATAAGTTCTACCAATCGGACGGTTATGTTGCTGAGTTAGGCTCAACGTGAGGAAGACCGTCTATCTGTATGACTATATACACGATCTTTCGTCGCTTCTAACTCTTTCGTTTGTAGATATTCCACTTACAAAAAGTCAAAAGGAGCGTAGCTCTTCATTCCTGAGTTTGAGCGAAATAGGTACGTATACAAATACGAGGGTTCTTGCCCTATAACGGTCTTCCCAACCAGAAATTACTACTCCACATTGACCTTATATTACCTCCGTGCCACCGAAGATGCGCCGCGCACTGGCCTCGCGTCCTAACGACCGGAAGAATGCATATCGCGCGGTGACTTCACACGCCGCACACAACACAACCAGCACCAACCCCTTCAGCATGGCTTACGCTTTAGATAGATGGAGTCGTGAATCGGTCCAGATCGAACATTTAGATACACTTAGTAGATTAGATTGAACATTTACGTAAATTTTACGATAGCAGACTGGACGTGTAGATGACAATTTGTGACAGTTTGAAGTTTTACGTTCTGAGCTGTGGTTCAGAAGCAAAGAGTATTTACATATCACTACTTACTCGGCCCAGATCTAAGACACATTCGTCAGATTCCTTAGCAAGTAGCCGGAATGCATAGCCCGAGGCTCTAGACGCTAAGCAAACCTCCTTTCTGGGCGGACGTAGTCTTATGAGAGACCTCTTCGTCTCTGACTGAATAGTCATGTCACAAAAAAAGTTTTTCGCTTCAGGTACGTTTCAAGTTCCATGGTCTGGATCTGGACCTTGCCAAAAATGTTTCTTAGAAAGTTAAGGAAGAAAACAAATCACCCGTATTTTAGAGCAGTTGAAGAGTTCTGCTATGGTCTTCAACAGCAGCTCCATTTCATCCACCTTTTTTTAATGCAAATTCTTGTAAAATAAGATTTAAGGAGTTTTCTTCATCCTCATTAAACGGTATCGTCTTGGTTCGTCTCAATCGTATTTTCTCAAGTTTTTAAATTCGTCCCGTTCTGCTTTCGTCGTGTTGCTGGACACTCTTAACTAAACTAAAGATATAAAAACATGAGATACACCGGTTTTTATCAATTTATTTTATAATAAATGCAAAAGTATTTACAACAACTGACTTATTGTGAATCAATCGGAATAACTAGTCATCGTACTAAGAACTGCCTTAAAAAATGTCTTTGTACATGAACACAAACACCCCAAGTGTTCAAGTCATCACGGATCTTGGAAGGAGCCCTCACACAGCGGCTGGACGTCGCCGACCTTGCACGGCAGCGCCGCCGCCACGCCCTGAGCCCCATCAGCAGCGTCACGCGTCCTGGAAGAAGCTCTTGCACGCGCAGTGCGGCTGGTCGTCGCCCTCGTCGCCGTCGCCGGCCGCGCGCCGCAGCGCCGCCGCCTGCGCCGCCAGCGCCAGCGCGCGCAGCTCCGCCTGCTCCAGGCTCTCCTCCAGCCGACCCAGCTGGCACTGCATGCGCTTCTGGGCCTGCGAACAGTATGACCCGTTTTGAATACACATCTAAGTATATTGTTAAGTATAAAGTACTATCGTCAAAGAGAATTTAGACTAGAGGTGGATTGTCAAAAACCTTGTAGCCACAGTAAATTTACTGCCATCTTTCGACACATGATTAAAACATTTTTAGTTTTATTTATTGTTTACTAAGAAACATACGGTTGCATACGTTTACAATAGAACAGAAATATATGGTAATATTAAATTAAACCTACAGTTTCCTTGAAGATACAATAGCTAATTACATTTATAAAATACTTTATCCGAGTTGTAACTGAATGTACGTAATTTATCCGGGTACAGTCAAGGTCGCAAAATTACATTATCATTAGTAATTTAATTATTTAATTCGCTGTACCATAAAGTAATAAAAAAAGTATGCTGCAATTAAACGTACATTAATTAGTACATATACATTAAGACTAAAGGTAGGACATCCTAAAAATTGTTGTTTGAATGCTTTCTTAACATCATATATCGAGCAATTAAATATATCGACTTAAGACAGTTTTGAATTATTATTAAATAACTCACAAGCACGCCTGACATAATTATTATGTGCATAACATAACTAGTTCTAGTTTTAAGTATTGCGAACAGCTGCTTTTTGCGACACATACGTTGTCTTCTGCGAGGCACTTTGAGCAAAATCTCTAGAAGTAGCGAGGGAACATCTAGATGTGAGTGAATTAATTTGTAAAGAACAAAGACATCGTTACAATCACGTCGATCACTTAGATTCTGCATATTGTGATGATTTAGGGAATCGTCATAATTTACATAGGTATGGCCAGTTCTGAAATCTAGTGATTTATTTTCTGTAATCTCTCAATTCTATCTGTGTGGATAGCATAATAAGGTTTCCATACTGCGCACGCAAATTCAAGATGACTTCGAACAAAGCTATTGAAAAGAATTTTGTAGGTCTAAGCATTTCGGAATGGCTTCCCTACGCGTAAAATAAAACCTAGTTACTTATAGCATTTATGTAAAATGGTGTCTATAAGTGGTGTGAAAGTCTTTCAAATTATTACAGGAAGATTTTGTCAACGTAGAGAGATATTGTAAAGAAAATAAGGTTTTTCTTAATTATGATAAATGTTTTGTAATAACTTATTCCAAAAAAAATCTAGTTTGATTTTAATTATACATTATTTAATGGGAATCTGCGGAGAGTGTCGCAAATTCTAGATTGAGGTGTTATCAAAAGCCTTGGCAAAATCGGTATAGACGGCGTCTGCACTAAACCTTTCGTCCATGGCATTTAAAATTTCATTTGTGAAAGTAAGTTACTATCTACGGAACGTCCCTTATAAAAACCATGTTGATGGTGGCTTATATGTAGACGAGCAGCATTAAAAAGCTGATGAACGATGATCTTTTCCAATCAAAATTTTCTTTGACAATCCACCTCTATTTCAAATTCTCTTTGCTATTGTCGAACCACGCTAAGTTTTCATGCCTAAATAACGTCAACGTCAAGTATGGCGACATTTGTGTTGGGTGAGTTTCACCGTAGATATAAATCTACCCTGTCAAATATGTATTGTTGTTGTAGCTCCCAGGACACAAGCTATTTATTTTTAACCGACTCCAAAGAACAGGCGAAGAAAAAAATAGATTTCGCCTTCTTAACAAGACAAATATTATGACGACCGGTCTGGCCTAGTGAACCTGCATATGAAGCCGATGGGCCCGGGTTCAAATCCTGGTAGGAGCATTAATTTGTGTGATGAGCACGGATATTTGTTCCTGAGTCATGCGTGTTATGTATTTCAGTATTTATATATTATATATGTCGTTGTCTAAGTACCTATAACACAAGCCTTATTGAGCTTACTGCGGGACTTAGTCAATTTGTGTACTAATGTCCTTTCGTATTTATTTATTTATTTAAATATTGACTGATGGCTTAATAAAGTGGATCCCTTGGTACCTCAGCGAAGAGCACAGATCACAATTACTTCTTCATATTCATATTATTTACAATAAGTTCAATAAAGACAACCTCACCAATTCAAGTTATGTTTACCAAATTAATTTATTTTGTTCACACGACAACTGTCATAATTCTCAGGCAAGGAAAAAGCTTATGAAACAGTTAGCTATTCGAAAAGTTGACGGAACGAACTGTTGTCCCTCGACAGCCATTTTTACCGAAGTTGCTGAAGTTAGTGAATTCTTGTTAACTGGCTCCGCTCAGCGAGCAGATCGTCCCTCGATACTTGCGGGCCATAACTTTTGCCTACTAGACGTATCGACTTGTTACAGCCATCGCAAACGGTAACTTAACTTGTGATTCAATCATAGGTTAGGTCGGTCCTGCTAATGCTATTAGAATATAACAGTTGTTGCTGTATTATTTCGTCGGGGATAGTGCAATACCGCGCAACGAACAAAGTCGTAAGAGTTCGAAATTCAAACAATGTACTGTGACGGCCTTGCTGGATGTCACAGACAACATACTTTGCTCACAGGATAGGGGAATGTGCACACTACTTGTACTGCTTGATTTTTCTAGGGCATTTGACTGCATTAATATAGACCTGCTACTGTCTAAGCTAAGTTACTATGGCTTTGATAACAGCGCACTGCGTTGGTTTCATAGTTATCTCAGTGACAGACAACAGTATGTTAAACTAAGCTCAAGTGATGGATCAGCTAAAGTCTCAGGAAAAATGGCGCTTTCCAGAGGTGTACCACAGGGATCGATACTTGGCCCAATCCTGTTTATTTTATATACAGCGGACATCAGAACTTGCATCGCACACTGCAAGTATCATATTTATGCCGATGATATACAGATATACATTTCCTGTAAGCCTTCTGAAATTGACAGTGCTACAGAAAAACTTAATATGGACCTTGCAAACATAGCTTCTTGGGCTCTAGACAATAGTCTAATGCTCAACCCATCTAAGACTAAATATATGATCTTCGGCACTAAAAATCAGTTGAGCAAAATTGGACCTGCCAGAGATGTGATGTTATCGGGTGAACCCATTGAAAAAGTGTATAAGGCTAGAAATTTAGGTTTAATTATGGATAGTGAACTTAGATTTGACAATCATGTTGCTGAAACTGTGAGAAACTGTTTCTACAGGTTCAAGCTACTGTACAACATTCGACCGTTCATTAATGAAACCTTGCGCACTCGGTTGATCGAAACACTTGTTCTGTCTAAATTGAACTATATGGATTTAGTCTATGGTCCACGTCTTCTGGCAAAAACAAGGCGACTTATTCAGCGGGTACAAAATGCTTGTGCTCGTTATTGCTTTAACATTTCTCCAAGAGCCCATGTGACTCCATTTCTAAATAAGCACAGTATTCTCAAAATGCTACACCGTCGCAAGCTTCATCTGGCATTTCTCTTATTTGGCGTAGTAAAACACAAATCCCCATCATATCTCTTCGAGAAGTTATCATGGATGTCCACCCGTAGGTCACTTGGGGCGTACGCCGTCTCACATTTTGATTAATGATAGAGTGAGACGCAATGACATTGGACCAAGAAATTGGATAGGTGGAATACCACCTTAAGGTGGAAATATTTTTGCTACCACGTGATAAATTTACATACTGCTTTTCACATCACCTATGAGGAAATTATTATGGTACAAATAAATAAATAAATGATAAATTTAATTAATGGTAATTAAATTAAATAATTTAACCTAAGAAGTATGCAAAAAGAGGAAAAAAGTGATCCCTCCTAGTAGGGAAAAAAAGTGCTACTTTGATCCTTCCTAGTGGTGAAGAACAACAAGGTGTTCTAAAAAAATCGAGTCCACATTAAGCTCGACCACGTATTAGTCCACTCATAGAACTATCCACTATATAACATACAACTTAAATGTGGACTCGATCCTAACATGATTTCGAGTACAAAATTTGTAGACAAGAGTCTATATTTCAACCCTCCCCATTTTATCGATATCGATAAGAAACGCAAGCGTGTAGCGTACTACACTATTTAAATTGCTTATGTTGGTACTATGGTTCCTTGGCAGTTCTTTGTCGTACATTTTGGTAATGATTTGCGAAACAAAGGGATTCCACTCGCTAGTATGGAAGTCCCGTCTCTTAAAACGTAGTGATTATATGCTCTTTGCGCCGCCCTTTCGCCGCCGCAAAGCCGCGTTCAGTTTTATGTTTTATGTTTATGCCGTGTCGTACAGCTGCGTTCGTGACCCACAAATGGTCTCGCCGGAAGATCAGCGCTGACTTTTGGGTTAGCATTAATGCTGACCATTTCGTGGTAAACTATTTATTTATTCTATGTTTCTTCCTTTTGTTATGTTGTTATACTTTTTTATGTCATAGTTTATCACGAATAAATGCTATGATTTCTGATTTCTGATTTCAATGTACAAGGTAACCTTACTGCATTTGTTAGTTACGCGGTATTGCACTAAGCGTCAAAATGATTGACACATAATAATGACCAATAGTCATTTAAACTTTCACGATTTTACATCGGAGGTACATTTAAAACTTAATACGCGATTATGCCCCGTTTGTATTAGTTAATAATGACCTATAATGTTAATAAAAAGCGGCCAAGTGCGAGTCGGACTCGCCCATTAAGGGTTCCGTACCATTTATGACGTATTAAAAAAAACTAATTAATTAAAACCAATTTTCGGTACATAATTTTTTTTTAGTTTTATCATTCTCTTATTTTAGAAGTTACAGGGGGGGGGGAGACATTTTACCACTTTGGAAGTGTCTCTCACACAAACTATTCAGTTTAGAAAAAAATGATATTAGAAACCTCAATATCATTTTTGAAGACCTAAGTATATAGATACCACACACGTATGGGTTTGATGAAAAAAAAATTTGAGTTTCAGTTCTACGTATGGGGAACCCCCCAATATTCATGTTTTTTTTTTTCTATTTTTCTGTGAAAATCTTAAAGTGATTCACAGAATACATCTACTTACCAAGTTTAGTTCTTATCCAACAGTATAGTTCTTATAGTTTCGGAAAAAAGTGGCTGTGACATAAACATAAAGACAGACAGTCATGACGAATCCATAAGGGTACCGTTTTTTGCCATTCGGCTAAGGAACCCTAAAAATGTTGTCGTTTAGAATAATCGCCTTTCGATCTAGTTTATAATGTTTGTTTGTAAGTAAATACCTTTCAGTTGTAACAACTTGTACACATGTACAACTGTTGTTTTAATGTTTAAATTTGTAATATGACGTTGATTCATAACTTACATCAGCTAACAAGTTTTATGAATTATTAACAAACCTTATTGATGTAAATATTATATTAAATTTAATGATTCAATGTTAGTTAAGGCGCAGTTATGTACTGAAGGTGAATTTATTTTTGCTAATGCGTACCCTAAATTCCCCATATTTTCAATGAATTCCAACATTAATAGATTTATTTTTCATAAAGAACCATAAAGTTTCAACTTCACCATTTATTCAGCAAATAGGCCACAAGGACACTTTTACACGTCAACATGGAATTTACATACAAACAAAAACAAGCACATCAACAATTATAAAATACAATTCATTGAAAATATGAATGCAAACTAAAGTATTATTGTTTGAAGAAAAAGTAAGTAAATTATTATTATTACTTAGAGATGTATAAAGTCTCTAAATAATGAATATACATATATAAATAATAATGATAATAGTTTTAAATGCTAAATATAGTTATAGGGCTTAGCAAAAAGAAACTGCATTTGATGCAGAAAGCAAGCCGCTTTGCTCAGTGATACAGGGACCAATCTGAATGATATTGTCCGAGGAAACACAAATTTCATCCACAGGAATTCAAGATGGCGAACCTTTTCCAAAATGGCGGCTGCAAAATTTAAAAAAAAACCGTTTCGGACGGCAGTTACGCACTTTTTGTAATGCGTATAGTTCAAAAACTACTCAACGGATTGTGAAGTATTTTATTTTATTTTGTAGATAATATTATCAGGTTTCATTTAAATGAAAAAAATGTCCATATTATAAAGCTGAATATTTAGCTGTTATTTTCATTAAAAGAAAAAATACGAAGAAAAAAATATCACAATTTTCTTCATATTAGGCCGCCATCCTTAATTTCTTACATGGTATTTTTTTCTTCGATTACAGGCGTCAATACGAATTGATTGATATATCAATCACTAAAATCGGTGCAGCCGTTTTTTGTCTATATTTTTTTTTAATTTTGCAGCCGCCATTTTGAAAAGGTCCGCCATCTTAAATTCCAGTGGATGAAATTTGTGTTTCCTCGGACAAAATCATTCAGATTGATCCCAAGTATCACTGGGCAAAGCGGCTTGCTTTCTGCACAAAATGCAGCTTTCGATGCGAATATCGCCGTAAACTCTATCACTAATACTCTATCTACCGCGTTTTTGTCAATTGTACACAACTACATGCAAGAGGGGCTTCGGCTAACTTGTTTACTTTACTCGTATACCGAGGTATACGAGTAAAGTAAACAAGTTACACGCAGGGCGGGTCACACTGGCTGCTCGTAAACCAATGGCCGCTAGATTTAGAAGTGTCGTCAAATAAAGGTAGATCTCATGATCTGGTTACAAAACCATTATATGAAGGCAGCTCACATGACTGTTTTGAAACAGATTCTTGGGAAGGTATTTGTCCAACGGCATTGGTTAAATTAACGAGGATAAGTGTTGGTGAGAAGTGGAGATGAAAATGGGGAAAGATTCATGTTGTATCTTTCCTGTAAAATACATGTAAATTTCGGAAAAAACAAAACTGACATTTGTCTGACAAATTTACCTGTTTTATACTGTGTATTTCACATGTTTATTTAATAATGACTTGATTAAATAATAACCCCACGGTCCCGCGATAAGGCAAGACACAAATAATAATAATATTTTAGTATTTTACTTTTATAAACATATTGTAAAAAGCCTAGCCTAAGTATAAATATAGTCTGAGCGGAATGAAAAGTCACCTGTTTGTATGAGAGCCAATACGTTCCGAGTCACTATTCATAATATAATTTAATAATGCGATAAATACAATGTATTTTACACGTAAAAAACTTAAACTTGCGAAAGATTCAATCGAAGATCCGCAAGGAACAATGCCGGATTTAGAGGTCTGGAGGTCTCGGGCAATAAAGGTGTGGAGGCCCCTTGGCCCCAATTTTTTTCCAAATAATATGGTAAATTTACCGAATTCTCTTTTGTGGAGGCCCGGGGCAGGAGCCCCGGTTGCCCTCCCCTAAATCCGACCCTGGCAAGGAAAGATACCGTATTTTATTGAAAAATACGGGGGTCTTTGAAAGATACATGTATCTTGAATGTAATTGTCATCGCCAGTGAGAAGTGTACCTCGTCGCGGTCCAGCTCGGCGGTGGCGAGCGCCCGGTTGGCGGCGGCCAGCCGGCGCTCCATCTCCGTGGCCGTGCTCTCCAGGCAGGCGCGCGCCGTGTCCGCCTGCGCACCAATACATTCATGACTATATTATGTGTCTACATAAAAACATTGCCAGTTTTAACAAAAACTGTCAAATACATAAGATTAATAC
This sequence comes from Cydia pomonella, assembly GCF_033807575.1. Classification (NCBI taxonomy): domain Eukaryota; kingdom Metazoa; phylum Arthropoda; class Insecta; order Lepidoptera; family Tortricidae; genus Cydia; species Cydia pomonella. Next base: position 50,041,081 of record NC_084703.1, read on the forward strand.
TAGAAATAGGCATAAGCTCGCCTTTCCTGGGCTCCATAAAATTAAAAAATCATTCACGGGTAATGGTGTAAGATTTTACAATAAATTTCCTAATATTATAACTGAATTGTATGTTAGTAAATTTAAAAATTATGTAAAACGTAAGCTTATCTCTAAAGCCTATTATAGCACACAAGACTACATGAATGATGAAACACCGTGGGATTAAGTGTGATTGTAAATAATGAAGTATTCATTGTTATGTATTATGTTAATAATGATGAAATTGATAATTCAATGAAATTATATATACCGTATTTTTTGACATTTAGATTTTATTCTAGAAAGTTTCTACTCTAGTATTTTTATACAATTATGGTGACGATCTTTTTGAGAAATTCTTATTATTAAGTTTGCCATATCTATAATAATTCAATGTTTTTTAGAACAATAATAACTGCATCAACAAATTGCTCTGATATTTAGATTAAGATGATATTTGTAAAATTTGACGATTTAAAAGTGCTTGTTGCTAGGCCTATTTAAATAAAGAATATTTTGACTTTTATAACTAATGTTTGTAACTAAAGATAAATTAAAACAACCATTCCGCAGGCCTGGCCCCACGGAACAAAAAACTAAAGGAAGTGACATGAGCCTGAATCAGTATGAAAACCGTTATCGCCAAGATTATGAGTCCTGTGTCCTCGCCCGTTTCATGTTTACTACTTCTCGCGTGACCAGTCTGACAAAATATAGATGCAGTTGCACCCGCCATGTAGCTCTGTCTTCGTGAACGGTCCCAATAAACTTCGTTCTAGCAGAACCTCATGCTGCAGTTTCTCGCGAACATCTCACTTTTATGTGAAGGCCGAGACGAAAACTCCTCCACGCATTAATCAGATTAATCACAGTACGTGACCGTCAAAGCAACCAATTCGCATCTTAATTCAAAATTTCAACTTTTTGGGAAAGCGCATAATAAGATTTGATAATGAATGAGTCACTTTTGCATTCGTTTGCCACCGACCCATGTCATATATAAAAAAATATCTCCTAAATTATTTTTTTTACCACTACGGTGGCAAACAAGCATACGGCCCGCCTGATGGTAAGCAGTCACCGTAGCCTACGGACGCCTGCAACACCAGAGGCATTACATACGCGTTGCCGACCCTTTAAAAACCTGTACACTCCTTTTTTGAAGAACCCCATACTGTAGACCCTCGGGAAAACCTCGGCAGGGAGCTCATTCCACAGCCGAAGCGTCCACGGGAGGAAACTCCTCTTGAACCGCACAGTGCGCGACCATTTAGGTTCTAGTGTGTGAGGATGAACACCCTGCCGCCGGCGAGCGGTGCGGGGATAGCAAGCGCAATTGCCCTTTTATTATTGAAATGTTTTAATCAACTATTAAGTTTGGTAACCATTGATAAAATTATTGTTACTTTTAATAAATAGTTTATAATTACGATTTCCAAAAGCTAGTCACTGTTTAGGCCACTTTTTGACCGAACTACTTTGTTTATCGGTTAGACTTAACATGTATTAGGACAGTTTCGTTTAATAAGCCTAAACATGAACATGATGTATTGTGTTTTGGGTATAATGCCATTTTCGTATTAAGAGGAATGAAATAAATTCAAGCTTTAATGGGTTCATATTTGCGTTTGGCCAACGTGGGTCCTTCCTGCGCCCAGGAATGAAGAGACCAAAATACAGAGTTCGTACTATTGTTGCACAGATGGGTCAGTTTCTGCGGCTGTATTATGGTGGCTTTTTTTTTTATATTACGTCGGTGGCAAACAAGCATACGGCCCGCCTGATGGTAAGCAGCCTCCGTAGCCTATGTACGCCTGCAACTCCAGAGGAGTTACATGCGCGTTGCCGACCCTAAACCCGCCCCCCCTCATTGAGCTCTGGCAACCTTACTCACCGGCAGGAACACAACACTATGAGTAGGGTTAGTGTTATCACTTGTCACTATGCCCGTCACTTTTGAACTTACATACTTGTAAGGCATGATGACAAATGATAAATAGCCGACCATCTTATCCCTACTGATTAACTGAGCAGTAGAATACGATATATTGAGTCGTTCGGTGATATTAACTCAATTTCATGATATTTTGAGTTATGCCGGTTTCATTCTAATGGTGCGAATTGTTCTGTCCGTTACGACAGCCAAGAAAGTTTGAAGACGTAGACAGCTGTTCAAAGTTAAATATGACGCTGAATACAAACACTAAAATAATTGATTTGTAGTTTGTAAGGAGACACGAAGCAACGTAGTTCGGGGAAAGGAGCCGCAGTAGCAAGAACCCAACGCGGCTGCCGCGGTTCGGTTCGTACGGCACGAGCCAACGTAGACCGTGCCCGAGGATTTCCTCTTCACGCGGCGAAATGTTGCAGGCGGTAGCACAAAATCGGTCATTTTACTAAATGTCCAATAATGACAAATTCCAGGGGTCCCGCCACCTACACCTCCAACCCTGGGTCCGGAGTCCCCCCGCCCCCCGCCGCCCGCCGCCCGCCGGCTGTGACGTCACCGCCACGTCCGCGCCCCCGCCACCCACCACCACGCGCACGGCGGGGGAGGGGCACTCGTTTAAAAGTGTGTGCAAGTGGATACGGGCTCATTCTTAATTGTTATTACTAATGATCGGACAGCGGTACCATTTTATGTCATGTTGACGTCCAACGTAATGACGAATATGGATAAGCCTATATGTTGTTCAAAATAGAACTACATGTTGTTATGGATTCCCTGAATTTAATTTGTTATAGTAAATTATCATAATTTTTTTCTAGGCTTGATATTGTCAATCGATTCCTTTTAACATTGAGGATCCATTTAAATTATAGACCGATATTTCGTTGTTATCGGTTATTTCAAATTTTGTAAATAATATTAAACCTTTCGTTTTGTCGTATTTATGATCCGGTTGATCTTGTAACCATTTACGAATGGTAAATTCTTTAGGCATATTTTACGTTACACCCAACAATATAGGTACCGTGCGCGTTGGAGGGTCTGCCATCTTGTGGCCTGAATCGGAACCAAAAACATTTACATTTATACGTCAAGTGTTTTCTTGTGCATAGTAGGCTCTGCCGTCTTGTGGGCTACATCGAAACAATAAAAATCACATTTACGCCTCGCGCCAAAAATCTGACGACTCCTGTGCTGCCTCCTACAGTTCATGCACGCTCCCTATAGCGATATACACCTAATGAAAATAAACAATTCAGTTATTCAGTTGTACGTGTTCAATAAATGGATAAAATAATGATGGGAACGTCAATGAGACAAGTGCAACACTAGAGTTGACGTAGACACATTCGTTCGATACATAATTTATAAGCGGCCTGTACTTCATATCTATCAAGTAAATGTTAGAGTTAGCAAGTACTCTAACATTAATGGTCCTTCGATAACCGTCTTCTGTGCTCATTTGTTTGTCAGTTCGACTCAGTTGGCTTCCCACAAGCGGGTCTCACCGACTGGATTGAGTAGGCAGATAGCGAAGTGCACGAAGAATATTAACCAGCAAGTGAGGAAGAAATAATCAAGACATCAAGTAAGACAACAAGGTCAACCAACTAAGCAACAAGGCAGACATACATACGCGAACAATCAAGAAAGCAAGAAAAGTGAACACGATTTATCAAGAAAGGTGACCAAGCAAGTCTACCACCACCCATTATCAAGTTATTTTCTTTATAATACTAATTATCAAGAAACCGTAATATGGATCTGTATCAAAATCAGATTTAGCTCCAAACTGTAATCAAACAAGTGAGAATCAACTTTAAGAAGTTCTTGTCATTTTTGGAGGGAAAATTTACCGTTATGGAGTCGTCACGGCGCAAGCAAGAAGCCGCTGTTAATCGAACAAGTTTGAATACACCATCTACATCAAGTAATCAATACCTACAAGTCAAGCCGTTTAAATCAGTATTTTACAAGCAACAAGACTCCAACCAGTAAGCCAGGCCTCGAATACAGGCGCAAGTGCCCAGTTTTCCAGCAAGATCATGGTATATATTTCTGTACTGAGTTCAAAAACATGGCCCCAGGACTTAAACGAAAAACAATTACAAAACTTAATCTTTGTAGTAATTGTTTATACAATCATAACGGCAAACCTTGCCATTCTACTAAACGATGTCAAGAATGCGGCGGGTATCATAATACACTTTTGCACGATACATTTCACAATCAAAATGCAGCGTCGGTAAATACGGTCGGAAATCAAAGTCGACAACAAGGATTTGGGACTCACGTGGCACAGCAACGTGAAGACAACAATCAAGACCCAAATATCCTTTTAGCTACAACTATGATCAAAATCCTGGGAAATGATGGAGTACCCCGCACGATGCGTGCCTTAATAGATCCTGGGGCCCAGATGTGTTTGATTTCTGAAAACGCCGCTCAACAGCTAGGGTTACCACGACAGCAAGAAAAAGGAGTGATCACAGGAGTGGGCCTTAGAGATAGCAAATGTAAAGGCATGCTGTATGTGACCTGTTTATCATCAGATGAAAAATATTCCTTCAACACCCAAGCCTTTATTATGAAGGATTTAACAAGAAAATTACCCAATTTCACCTTCCCCAAAGCAAGATGGGATATTTTGGATACTTTACCTCTGGCAGACTACAATTATAATGTCAACAACTCGATCGATATATTATTGGGTGCTGAAATTTACGCAACTATTTTGATGCATGGAATGTACAAGCATGAAAACTTATACTTTATTGTACAAGAGACGCACTTAGGATGGATTATATGTGAGAGAGCACCACAAAGCTTTCAATGTAATTTGGTGTTAAATAACATCGAAGACATACAGACATTTTGGAGATATATTTAATTTCGAAACAAAAATGGAAATCGTTTCGGACGTACAGCAAAACACTACCAAGCGTCAGTTGTTATCAGAAATCTCCAAACTATTTGAGCCCTTGGTTTGGCTCACACCCATATCCACCAACTTGAAGCCGCTTTTCCAACTTTTGTGGAAAACCCCTCTGAAATGGGATAACAATATACCAACTGATATGCATAAAGAATGGTTAATTATTAAACAAGATATAAATAATAATATAAACACATTTAAAATACACCGATACGCTACCAAGAGCAGAGTTGTGTGGAGCCCATCTTCTTGCAAAATTAACGATCAAGGTAAAACAATGTTTAACCAACTATAATATCAAGATCTATGGTTGGGTAGATTCGACCGTAGTCTTGGGATGGCTGCAAGGTGATCCTAACCGCTGGAATACATTCGTCGCCAACAGGGTGCGACAAATCACAGAAGTCATCTCTCCCGAGTGCTGGGGCTACGTTAAATCAGCAGAGAATCCTTCGGATTGCGCAAGCAGAGGACTTACCGCGTCACAATAAAACAACATTCTTTATGGTGGCAAGGTCCACCTGGCTACCGACGTTTCAAGCAAAGAGTCAAGATAAAACCATTATTTACACTACGAACGAAGAACAAAAAATCATGCAAGTTAACGTCGCCGTCAACACTGAAACTGAAGATAATATCATCGACCAGCTAATTGACAAATATAGTTCGTTATCAAAACTAGTGCACGTAGTAGCCTGGGTCCGAAGATTCATCACGAAACAGCAAGACAGAAAAACTGGCAATTATCTTCATTTATCGGAAATAAGAGAAGCAAAGGCCTTAATTATCAAGCGGGTCCAAAAAGCAGAATTTCAAAATGAATATCATGATTTGAAAAAGGGTCGACCTATTTCGACTAAAAGCAACATACTTGCTTTGTGTCCATTCTTAGATGAAGACGACATCCTGCGAGTCAAGGGGAGATTGAGAAACGCGTACATCGCGTATGACATGAAACACCCAATCATTTTGCCACACAAGCATCGATTGACTAGCCTTATCATTGATAACGCACATAAAATGGTTCTTCATGGCGGCGCCCGACTAACCCTAAATTTTATAAGAAACAAATATTGGATCGTCGGAGGCAACAGCGTCACTAAGCAATTTATTCGACACTGCGTGACATGCAAAAAACAAAAAGCAAACCTGCAAAATCAAATCATGGGAGACTTACCTGCATCAAGAAGCAATTCATCTCGTCCTTTTGAACACACTGGCGTAGACTTCACGGGGCACGTATTCCTCAAGGCCAACAAGGGTCGTGGTATCAAGACTACTAAAGGATACGTGTGCGTGTTTGTCTGCATGGCTACAAAAGCGGTCCATCTCGAACTGGTATCGGACATGACAGCATCCGCTTTCATAGCAGCGTTGCGAAGAATGGCTGCGCGAAGAGGTACTCCATTACACATGTACAGCGACAATGGAACAAACTTCCTTAAAGCCAGCAAGACACTTCAGGAAGAATACCTCGAAATCCAGAACATAGTAAATCCAGAGTGCCTGGGTACGATATCCGACATGGGAATCTCCTGGCACTTCAATGCACCCGCATGGCCAACAGCCGGAGGCTTGTGGGAAAGTTGCGTCAAAGCGTTCAAGTACCATCTAAAACGGGTCATTGGAGATCAAAAGCTCACTTATGAAGAATTCAGCAGTTTATTAGCACAGATCGAAGGTTGTATGAACTCAAGACCACTGTGCGCTATATCAGAAGACCCTGAGGACATCAACTATTTGACCCCTTCTCACTTTCTAAGCAGCGGTCCAACTCTAACATTGATAGAGACAGAAAGAGACTTGCGTACAAGATGGCAACTCACTCAGAAAATATTTCAAGACTTATGGAAAAGATGGCGTTCTGAGTACCTAGCACTATTAAACTCTAGAAGTAAATGGAAAAAACCTTTAGCCAACATCAGCCTTAACGACGTTGTGCTCATTCATGATGATAACCTGCCACCAGGCAAATGGGCAATGGGCAGAGTTATAGAGCTACATCCGGGACAAGACGGATATGTAAGGGTTGTGACCCTTAAAACGAAAAACGGCATATTAAAGCGTCCAGTACTCAAGCTCTCTATTTTGTTGAAACACCCCGAAGAAGAACTACCTAAAATGCATCAGAAGAGGCCGCTACCTGACAAAGAACTCGAAAAGCAAAACTCAACAAGAAATCCTCAAAAACTAAAGGCAAACAAGGCCAGGTTTTTGCTGTCATCAATGTTCGCAGCACTGTTATTATTTTTATCATGCCTCTCAACCGGTCAGTGCGATGTCAACATAATACCATTTCGCGAAACACAGGGGCTATACTTCGATAAATTAGCAGACATCATGTTAATTTGAGATGAATGGAAACTAGTCGTCTATTATAACATGGAACCTTATTGGGACGCAATGAACGCATTACAAAAATACTCCCGATTCTTAAAAGATACCTGCGAAACTATCAAAACACAAGTCCACTGTGACATAATAATACTACAACTGCGTCATGGATTCTCAGAACTCGAATACTATAACCACCTGTTGCTCAGTCAGCATTCGAGCACGCGACAAACCTCACTACGAGTACTACGAACTCTACGCGGCCTTGTCGACGGTGTCGGTTACGTCGCTAACAGCTTATTCGGCGTATTGGATGAAAGGTTCGCCGAACAATATAAAAAAGATATAACACTTTTACGAGACAACGCTAAACATATGGCTTCCCTTTGGAAAAATCAAACATCCATTGTTGAAGCGGAATACAATTTATTAAAACGTACCGAAGACACTATGAATCAACAACATAAAATGTTACATCAACATATAAACCATATGGATGAAGCTTTCAAGAATTTGCAACAAAAGGTAGAAACTAACAACATTATCAACGACTTCAACTTAGGAGCCACTATAGCAAGTAATATGCTCCACAACCTAAAAGGAATGCAAGACATGTTATTAGACACCATCACCGATATACATCAAGGACGTTTTAACTTACACATGTTAACTCCGGAACAACTTATTAATGAGTTAAGTACCATAGCAATAGCAAGCACCCTACCCAGAGATGTTTCCCGAGCAATCGTCGAGGAGCCACCAGCCGCCACGCCGCTCCAGCCCCGGGCGTCTCCGCGCTTCGCCGTAGTCAGCGAGACTCGTCAACACAGCAACGAAGATCACAGCGAGACGACAAATCTTTCGCGAGTAGATAAAGCAACATCCCCTTCATTTAAAGTAGTTAGTTTTAATTAAATTTAAATAATGTATATCAAGTTCTACGCAGCATCTTTCTCTCATCTCAACCGCCCCCGGAATATGTACAAGTAAATTGCACAAGCATCATATTCATCATTTGCCCCATCAGCATTTAGTTTATATAAAAGTGTTATAATTAGTCAATAAGTACCTTTTTTATTCATTAAATAATCACGTTCGCTACTGTATAAGTGTGCACACCTATCAAGTTATAATAAAGCAAGTTTATATCAAGAATTCGTCTTTCGTGTTTCACATTACTATCAAGAATCTATCAAGTAAATGTTAGAGTTAGCAAGTACTCTAACAATAATCATAATGGAAATGTTAAAACCTCGATAATAAAACTAGATAAAAAAAAATAGGTATATAAATTCTGTACAAAATATAATAAAATCATATCCATGCAATACTTTCGTCGGAAATTGCTACCGGTGTCCGATCATTAGTTATTACGAACCTACCCCTGAGATCTTCACTATTTTAAATGTACCCTTTATTGTGGTTTTTTTTAAAGTTTTTTTTTATATAGTTTTTTTTTGTTGTGAACTAGTTGTTTTACTTCCAGAACATGTAATAACAGCTCAAGTGCCACATGTGCACCCTCGTGCAACAAGGCAACGCTAGTGATGTGCCGCTCACCCGCTGGTTGGCCAGCAGGACCTCCCTGGTGGCGTGGTCGCGCGCGCGCTCCAGCTCGCCGCCGAGCGCCGCGCACTCGTGCATCTTCTCCTGCAGCCGCTTGTCCGTCAGCATCACCGTCTCCTCCATGCGGATCACGTTCAACCTGCATATCCAATACATGTAGCATTCACCGAGAACATTTGGATGTCAATACCTACCCACTTAATTTAATTTATCCCGTAACAAAATAAGGTTTGATCTTCTTTCAACGGGGTCGGTATAAAAACCACCGGTTCTCAAAATGACCGGTTCTCCGGCCCGGATTTTAAGAAAATATTTAAAACATATCTGGCTTCAAGTTTAAATTCTGCTTTTCATTATTTTATAAATAAGTACTCAATCAATATTGATAACTAGTCGTTTTGATCCCAAGAAATTTAGACGTTCCGCCACTTGGTCTTTTTACGGTCTAGTCCTGCAACTACTAAGGCATTTAAAGATGTAGAGAGGAGCTAAACTCGATAGGCAAGCAAAGAAGTGTCACGGTAGCATGGGTGCCGGGGCACCAGGGAGTAACAGCCAGCTGGGCCGCGCGCGCCTGCGCCCGGGCGACCACGTTCCGTCCCTGTCTATTGTTCATCTCACTCACTTGAGCCGCTCGATCTCCTGCTTGAGCGTAGCGTTGGTCTCGGCCAGCTGGGCCGCGCGCGCCTGCGCCCGGGCGACCACGTTCCGTCCCTGTCTATTGTTCATCTCACTCACTTGAGCCGCTCGATCTCCTGCTTGAGCGTAGCGTTGGTCTCGGCCAGCTGGGCCGCGCGCGCCTGCGTCCGGGCGACCACGTTCCGTCCCTGTCTATTGTTCATCTCACTCACTTGAGCCGCTCGATCTCCTGCTTGAGCGTAGCGTTGGTCTCGGCCAGCTGGGCCGCGCGCGCCTGCGCCCGGGCGACCACGTTCCGTCCCTGTCTATTGTTCATCTCACTCACTTGAGCCGCTCGATCTCCTGCTTGAGCGTAGCGTTGGTCTCGGCCAGCTGGGCCGCGCGCGCCTGCGCCCGGGCGACCACGTTCCGTCCCTGTCTATTGTTCATCTCACTCACTTGAGCCGCTCGATCTCCTGCTTGAGCGTAGCGTTGGTCTCGGCCAGCTGGGCCGCGCGCGCCTGCGCCCGGGCGACCACGTTCCGTCCCTGTCTATTGTTCATCTCACTCACTTGAGCCGCTCGATCTCCTGCTTGAGCGTAGCGTTGGTCTCGGCCAGCTGGGCCGCGCGCGCCTGCGTCCGGGCGACCACGTTCCGTCCCTGTCTATTGTTCATCTCACTCACTTGAGCCGCTCGATCTCCTGCTTGAGCGTAGCGTTGGTCTCGGCCAGCTGGGCCGCGCGCGCCTGCGCCCGGGCGACCACGTTCCGTCCCTGTCTATTGTTCATCTCACTCACTTGAGCCGCTCGATCTCCTGCTTGAGCGTAGCGTTGGTCTCGGCCAGCTGGGCCGCGCGCGCCTGCGCCCGGGCGACCACGTTCCGTCCCTGTCTATTGTTCATCTCACTCACTTGAGCCGCTCGATCTCCTGCTTGAGCGTAGCGTTGGTCTCGGCCAGCTGGGCCGCGCGCGCCTGCGCCCGGGCGACCACGTTCCGTCCCTGTCTATTGTTCATCTCACTCACTTGAGCCGCTCGATCTCCTGCTTGAGCGTAGCGTTGGTCTCGGCCAGCTGGGCCGCGCGCGCCTGCGCCCGGGCGACCACGTTCCGTCCCTGTCTATTGTTCATCTCACTCACTTGAGCCGCTCGATCTCCTGCTTGAGCGTAGCGTTGGTCTCGGCCAGCTGGGCCGCGCGCGCCTGCGCCCGGGCGACCACGTTCCGTCCCTGTCTATTGTTCATCTCACTCACTTGAGCCGCTCGATCTCCTGCTTGAGCGTAGCGTTGGTCTCGGCCAGCTGGGCCGCGCGCGCCTGCGCCCGGGCGACCACGTTCCGTCCCTGTCTATTGTTCATCTCACTCACTTGAGCCGCTCGATCTCCTGCTTGAGCGTAGCGTTGGTCTCGGCCAGCTGGGCCGCGCGCGCCTGCGCCCGGGCGACCACGTTCCGTCCCTGTCTATTGTTCATCTCACTCACTTGAGCCGCTCGATCTCCTGCTTGAGCGTAGCGTTGGTCTCGGCCAGCTGGGCCGCGCGCGCCTGCGCCCGGGCGACCACGTTCCGTCCCTGTCTATTGTTCATCTCACTCACTTGAGCCGCTCGATCTCCTGCTTGAGCGTAGCGTTGGTCTCGGCCAGCTGGGCCGCGCGCGCCTGCGCCCGGGCGACCACGTTCCGTCCCTGTCTATTGTTCATCTCACTCACTTGAGCCGCTCGATCTCCTGCTTGAGCGTAGCGTTGGTCTCGGCCAGCTGGGCCGCGCGCGCCTGCGCCCGGGCGACCACGTTCCGTCCCTGTCTATTGTTCATCTCACTCACTTGAGCCGCTCGATCTCCTGCTTGAGCGTAGCGTTGGTCTCGGCCAGCTGGGCCGCGCGCGCCTGCGCCCGGGCGACCACGTTCCGTCCCTGTCTATTGTTCATCTCACTCACTTGAGCCGCTCGATCTCCTGCTTGAGCGTAGCGTTGGTCTCGGCCAGCTGGGCCGCGCGCGCCTGCGCCCGGGCGACCACGTTCCGTCCCTGTCTATTGTTCATCTCACTCACTTGAGCCGCTCGATCTCCTGCTTGAGCGTAGCGTTGGTCTCGGCCAGCTGGGCCGCGCGCGCCTGCGCCCGGGCGACCACGTTCCGTCCCTGTCTATTGTTCATCTCACTCACTTGAGCCGCTCGATCTCCTGCTTGAGCGTAGCGTTGGTCTCGGCCAGCTGGGCCGCGCGCGCCTGCGCCTGCGCGACCATCTTCTCGTCGTAGTTCTTCTCGGGGCCCTTTTCGGGCGGCGGCTTCGTGATTGTGTGGAGGAGCATATGCAACTGTAACACGTATTAGGGTTGAATTGAATTAGGGTCATGGCCAGTGATCATTACTAGATACAGTATTGTAAGTTCGACTGTCGTTTCCTTTACTTCGCACTGTAACATAACATAGATTGGAAGTTGATATTAACAAATATGGTTGGTATTAATTGTCTGAGAATATTTTAGTTTTATGAGCTGTAAGCTAAGCCTCGCCCACCTTCTCCCTGGCGGTGGCCAGCTCCCTGGCGAGGCTGTCGGCCTTGTGCTCGGCGAGGGCCTGGCTCTGCTGCGCCTCCATCAGGCGCCGCTGCGTGTGCTTCAGCACCGCGGGCAGGGGAGAGAGCTCCGACAGCTTCTCTTGGAATTTCAGCTGAAACCACGAATCGATAAGCGATCATAAATAAGTACAATAACGGGTGATAACAAAAAAAATGAGATTTTCTGCAGACTTTTAAACAAAACTGTCTACATAAACAAAAAATGCTGTTATTTTGAGATTCTTGAATTTCATATTTTTAATTTCTTCAAACATTTGTTTTTGTTAGTAGAGTCGAAACAAGAAACTCTGCGAAAACGTGTTGTACTTTTTTAAAATTCTAACTTAAACATGGGAAAAGGGACACACAGTGGGTCATTTTAGTACAGAAAATGTACCAGTTTCTACTACATATTGCATTCTTGACTATAAATCGCAAAAGTGGTATTGGCTGGCCAGCGAAGATAATAACCAAGGCAAGCCTGAAATGACTCCAAAGCACTTTTAATTATATGAATTCCATGAGCCAGAGATGTCGCCAAATTTTTCAAGTGTTACCAACCGTATATTTGTCGATCATTAATAAGTTTTTGGGAAAAAATTCATTTTTGGTACAGGCTTTTATCGCTGACTGTACTTTTCTTTCCACAGGCAACTAATACTCATCGAGCAAATTCCAAAAACCCTAAACACAATTACTTTGCGTTGTTTTATCACAGAGTTCCTATGTCCACCTCCTGTCTCCATCATCAGATCAGCTCGATGGTACCATAATATTGCACTGTCACCCGACTTACATATATATGCAAATTTTCAGCTCAATCGGAAACCGGGAAGTGGATCAAATTTAACTTGCAAGATTTGATTACAAACAGAGAATGGTCAGGTGAAAGTAAATAAAAGCTTTAAAAAGCTTAAGCTCGGACTCGCCCATGAAGGGTTCCGTACCATTTATGACATATAAAAAAAAACTACTTACTAGATCTCGTTTTAAAAAATTTCGGTGGAAATTTGCATGGTAATGTATATCATAGATTTTTTTTAGTTTTATCATTCTGTTATTTTAGAAGTTACAGGGGGGGGGACACATTTTACCACTTTGGAAGTGTCTCTCGCGCAAACTATTCAGTTTAGAAAAAAATGATATTAGAATCCTCAATATCATTTTGAAGACCTATCCATAGATATCCCACACGTAAGGGGTATAATAAAAAAATTTTTTGAGTTTCAGTTCAAAGTATGGGGAACCCCCAAATTATTTTGTTTTTTTTTTCTATTTTTGTGTGATAATCTTAATGCGTTTTTTAATCTTAATAGAATACATCTACTTACCAAGTTTGAACAGTATAGTTCTTATAGTTTCGGAAAAAAGTGGCTGTGACATAAACGGACAGACAGACGGACATAACGAATCTATAAGGGTTCCGTTTTGTTGTTGCCATTTGGCTACGGAACCCTAAAAATATAGATCTGGAATGCTACTAGAAGATAAGAGCCCCGGAATACACTGATCAGTAAAAATCGACCATGATGGTCTCAGTGTCGCTAGATGACTCGAAATTGGATGATGACAGTTAATTTCCTTTTGGCAAAAGTGATATTCCTGGAAATGGTTGATACTATGCTAGCAATAATTCTACAATACCAGGAAATATCAAATACATTATGGACAAGTTTGAGCAGACATACATTACAATTCTAGGACTCCGATAACATACCATTTGTATGTAAGTCCAAAATCCCTCAAACCCTCCACAATGTCGGCTGATTGTAGTTTTTTTGGCTGTTTGAGTAGTTGAGTATCTAAAAATAATTGGAGAGCTGAAAATTGTGCCCAACTAATAAAAATGACTAAGACTTGTGTTCCTAAAATGGACAAAAACGGTGTCCAAAGGTCTTATTCGAACTTTATATCTATACTACGTGAAAAAGCTGACCACGGGCCCTATTCTAACATCCATTAATGTTATTGTAAATAATTATCATGTATATATTGCCTAATTATAAAAAAGTATCGTAAAAAGTTATATGAGTATTTTTTCACAGCTCTGAAATAATTTGTCATTTTTTTGTTATCACCCGTTACTCAATAACGGTGACTTGACCAGTGGCTACTCATAAGCCAGAATTTCTTCCAATGCCTGCTGAGATCGGTTCACGGATATCTATTTGTCATATTTGTGTGGTGGTCTAAAATCGTAGGTCAAACTACGCTCTATAGGGTAAAAAAACATTCAAAAAGATGACTAAAAAAAATCGAACAGAAGCCTCATCAAACACAGAAGAATCATTAATCCAGGACTGGGTTCTTTTAGTAGTTATTCAATTATTCAATAAAGCATTTAGGCTCTCCAAATAACGGCCACAAGTGTCGGATGTAAACCCATTATTCTAGCTCAACCTGTACATGGTGACTGCGGACCAGAGCCTTTAAAACTTATGTTTTTATGATCTCCGAGACATGCTGCACACACGCTATAATAATTAAAGCCATTCGGTATGATATTTGAGATTGCAGTACTAAGAGGATAAAAACGGACAAATAAGAATAGATCCTAGACTGGACCTAAGAGAAAAATACTGCTTTAAACACCGCTCCCACTCATCTACATCTGGTGATTGTACCTTAATCCGCTGGATTTCGAGGTTAATCTGGTCGGCGATCCGCTGGTTGTCCATGTCCTGCAGCGACAGTTGTCTCTTCTGCTCCTCGATGGTCTGCTGTGCGCGTTGGTACTGAACACATACAGACAAACAATCTTAAATAAAAAAGCCTAAAAATTTTCACTTTCTTAGGCCACAACCTGCTCCACGTAACTATTGAGTGACTTGTGATTTAGGGAAGACATGGTACCGTGTTTTGTAAACTTTAAGCCCAACTTACAGATTACTCAATGTGTTAAGTGGGCCTAATGCAAGAACATAAGACCTGGGACAAAAGGGAAGAGGTAAGGTAAGACTAGATGAGTTAAGAATTTAAGAGTGTTTCTGTTTGTATCAAACTACAAGGATTTTTTTCCACGAGTCATTGTTATAGCTGCGATAGATGGCTCGTCAAGCGAGTGGACACAGATAACCATCAAGAAATAATGCGGGATGAGATGAAGCTTGCTCAGCACTGGCCAGTGGCCGGGGCCAGTGTTGGGTGAGCTTCAGTGGCCAGTGGCCACTGTATCAAGAATAAAACAATTAAGACTATCGCGGCCAGCATCCCCTCAATAAACTGATAACTTCACTGTATTGCCAAGACAATAAGTCCACCGACGGTGAGTTAGTGGCGTTGGAGTACCTTAGCGCGGTAGTCCTGGACCTGTAAGTTCTGTTCGGCCTGCAGCATACGCAGTTCATCGATCTCTTCTCGCGCCTCGCGGTAGCACTGCTTCAGCGTGGTCACTGCTACCTCCTGTCACACAACATTATTTTTAGTAATGCTAGTTTTTTTAAAGCCTACATGAAATTTCACGCCGACAGACGATAAGAACGTAACAATGTCGTCAGACCTGCTCGAGCGCCTGCTCCTTGACCCCCAGCATGTGAATAGCCCGAGCCCCAAGCAGCGAGAACTTCTCCTCGAGCTCCTTGAGGCGCGCCGCCGCCTCGCTCCGCAGGTTCCGCTCGCGCTCCGCTTCCTCCTTCCGCTTCACCACCTCGGCACGCAGCACTGCGCACTGGAACAACACACTTTTGAATCAACTACTATTTGAAAAAACACTCAAGTTGCAGTTAGATTTTCCAAATAAATTGCCTTTAAATTCATAATCAATTAATCAGGCATAGACTCAAATGAAACTGATCGAGAATAAATCAATCCTACCAAAAACATTTTCATGTAAAATGTTGCCGAGATGAAACCATAAGAGGCCTTATTCCTACAGACGAGCGTATTTTGTAAAATGCTTCCTTTTTCACTCAAGATTACGACGTAACTATAAGTATTTATTCAAAAACTGGTAATGTACTTAAATAATCATTTCGTAAACTACGGGCTGGAACAGTTCAAATTTTCTTTTTCTCTATTAAATCTTTTTTTAATGAGTTTTCTTGGGAGTCTTTTTCAAATTTTGCAGTGAGAAGTGTCGATTCGGTTCTCAATTTGGTAAAATACCTTCCGAGTTTTCTTCATTTTTATGGCGAAAACAGGGTTACATTATTTATTTTTTCCGCAAATTGTACGTATATTTTGCTTTAAAAACATATTATTGGGCGCGTAAAGGCGCGTTCAGTCTCCTCGGAACGCGCTTAGAGGACGGACCTGTGCTCGATTGTCAGGCGTTCGTTGCGTTCGTAATCAGCTACGCAGTTCCGAGAAGTGCTGTATACTGCGATTAGAAAACCTTAATACAAGTACATTTTTTACACTATTACACTACTTAGCCCTTTACCAGGCTAAGGGATATATATTTCCCACATGCGGCTCTTCAAACATGTGTTCTATTTTCGATGAGTAAGACTGACATTCGATTGTCATTTTTGACCTGTTAGCCTGGTAAAGGGTTAACAACAGACTCTCGCTTATTGATAGATTTTCAGTGTTACTTGAAATTACGTTAGGGTTTGCATTATTATATTAGAACCGGATGAAGTCCAGGTTCTCATGATGGAGTCAGGAGTAGGTCACCAGAACTCCTAATCTACTCATTATAATAACTTCGTGTTTGGGCTCAAAAGATTTGCCCTGAAAAGTACCATCGATCTAGATGAGGTCCAGGGTCTCATGATGGAGTCAGGAGTTCGACACCAGAACTCCTAATTTTCTCATCGTAACTCCATCGTGTTTGGGCTTAATGGATTTGCCCTAGCGAGCACCATCGATCTAGATGAGGTCCAGGGTCTCATGATGGAGTCAGGAGTTGGTCATCAGAACGGCAATTCTACTCATTATAACTCCATTGTGGGTAGCCAACATGCCAATCGTTTACGCTACGACGACGAAACGCTATCTGTCTCTCTATCACACTAACATGCGCAAACCATTGGCATCTTGGCTAGGCACCATGGGTGCATAGCCAACATGACAATCGTTTACGCTACGACAACGAAAAACTATCTGTCTTTCTATCGCACTAATATGTGGAAACGGTTGGCATGTTGGCTAGGCACCATGGATGGATAGCCAACATGCCAATCGTTTACATTACGACAACGAAACACTATGTCTCACTATCGCACTAATATACGCAAACAATTGGCATCTTAGCTAGGCACCATGGGTACATAGCCAACATGCCAATCGTTTAAGCTACGAGTGCTACGACAAGGAAACACTATCCGTTTCTCACTAGAGAGACCGATAGTGTTTCCTTGTCGTAGCATAAACGATTGGCATGTTGGCTTTGCAAACATGGTGGCTAGCCAACATGACAATCGATGCGATGCGATAGAAAGACGAATAGTGTTTCGTTGTCGTATCGTAAACGATATCGTAAACCCAGGGTAACAAGCCAACATGCCAATCGTTTACGCATATTAGTGCTATAGAGAGACAGATAACGTTTCGTTGTCGTAGCGTAAACAATTGGCTTCTTGGCTAGACACCATGGGTGCATAGCCAACATGCCAATCGTTTACGCTACGAGTGTTACGACAACGAAACACGATCTGTCTCTCTATCGCACTAATATACGCAAACGATTGGCATCTTGGCTAGGCACGATGGGTGTATAGCCAAAATGTCATTCGTTTACGCTACGACAGCAAAACACTATCTGTCTCTCTATTGCACTAATATACGCAAATGATTGGCATCTTGGCTTCGCACCCTGGGTGCGTTGCAAACATGCCAATCGCTTACGATACGACAACGAAACACTATCTGTCTTTCTATCGCAGTAATATGCGCAAACGATTGGCATATTGGCTAGCCACCATGTTTGCATTGCCAACATGCCAATCGTTTACGCTACGACAACGAAAAACTATGAATCTCTATCGCACTAATATACGCAAACGATTGGCATCTTGGCTAGGCACCATGGGCGCTTAGCCAACACAAATAACACAATTCAAGCTATTCATGCTGTGAGTTTCTGCAAATTTTGCCATAAGCGCATGTTCTTTATTTATACCTGCAGTCATTACTATCTATTTCATTTTCCATTGGTGTGAAAGAGCTAGAATAAAGAGCAAGGGTTATAGTACACTATGTACACGACTACTGTGCATATAAAATAAAATAATGAGTGCCCATATAATATAACACTAAAATTAATGTTGTTTGAAATGCCGGCGCTCGCGTACCGAGCGCCAACGCCATCTATCGAGCGTTATTTCGTGAAATCGGAGAACGCTCTAAGGAATAAGGGCTCTTAAGGCTCTCACCGTTCGAGCTATTGAAACTTTTTTATATTTAATAGGTCTACTATTGACATCATATCATCATATGCCGTGAATTTTATTTATCTGGAATGATCGAAAGTCAAGTTATGAGGGAGATAAGGGGGCTCCCTCTGGTCGCATACAAATCTTTAATCAGAATTATTCCTGTGCATACGAGTAACTGGGTTTTTGTCATAAATAAGTTATGTCATAATTTTTATAGTCATAAATTCGCATGGTTTTGTTGTTAGGTTAGGTATGCAAAAAATATATGACAACTGCTATGTATGTCATCAAATATTATGTCTAAAAATGTATGACACAATATAATATGACTTTTAATTTGTATGCGCAATGATGATTATGACACAAGTTGTTATGCTTATCAAAGATATGATTTAAATTTTTATGCAACCTAATATGGACCCTATGGGCAATAAGGTCGCGTATACATATTTTAGAGACTTTGTTTGCATAGATATTTTCACAAGTGATTTTAGGTAGTGCCCTTGGCACAAAGTTAACGGTTCTTGCCTCAGTGATCTTGGACTTGAAGCTCTCCTCCGTCTGCTGCAGGCGCACCGCCAGCGATGCTGCCTCGCGCTCGGCGGGAGTCTGAAACATAGGCTTATCGGTAGGGCAAGTGACAGGCCACGCAAACATAGGCTTATCGGTAGAGCAAGTGACAGCCAACGCAAACATTATTGCAAACATAGGCTTATCGGTAGAGCAAGTGACAGCCCACGCAAACATTATTGCAAACATAGGCTTATCGGCAGGGCAAGTGACAGGCCACGCAAACATTATTGCAAACATAGGCTTATCAGCAGGGCAAGTGACAGGCAACGCAAACATTATTGCAAGCATAGGCTTATCGGCAGGGCAAGTGACAGCCCACGCAAACATTATTGCAAACATAGGCTTATCGGTAGGGCAAGCGACAGGCCAGGCAAACATTATTGCAAAAGCCATAATGTCGAACGGTGGTCAGGTAGGATAACTCATTTTAAGCATAAATCAAACTATCCAAAGTCCAAACGCGTCCAAAGGTGTTTGTGAACTCGGCCGTATGTAGGTACTATAATCTGATTATGCTAGTAATGTGATATTGCTGGCACGTACAGGGAAACTACACACAGTAAAGTGGCTAAACCAGACTGGATGCAGACAAGCCAAACAAGCCATGCCTGGCATCGACGGAAAGCTCACAAGTGCGCTCCTTCAACTAGGAAAGGCCCGACTGAGTATGGTATATCAAAGGTTTGATAGGATTCCCCGAGTTCAGCTGGCAAGATTACATCAAATAGCGATGTCGACATCTTGTCGACTATTTCTTTAAGCTTAGGTTCACCGAACGTTACGTTTAACGGCGTAATAAGGCACTGATTTTCAACCTTAGTAACTTAATGTAACTTAAATTGTGCGACTCACCGGCGGCGCTGCGGGGTTGCACGGCGCCTGGCATGGCGGACACACGTCGCACGGCTGCAAAATCATTACGAAATATTATAAATAGCTAACTAATAAGTATTCTTTCAACAGGATAGACTACTGATAGAGATGATACTAACAAAACCATTTAGTTTAAAGAGGTCGCGTTGTTTTATCACCTAAGTCAGGTTCGGTCTTCATAAACTAGTAGTCTTCATAGACTAGTTTGATAGCATTGTCCTCCCTGTTCTATGCTAAATATAAAACAGTCATAGTTTTGCTGGCAATGCCCCGGAGAGGCATAGTGCGTGAGCGTCAGGATGGCGGGTGGACTATGAATATAAATCAGTGTACCTCTCCTTGAAATTAACAAAAAAAATTTGTAAGCGGCTATTAAATTAATCACATTAAATATTTAAAAAAAAAAAAACATTAAAAAAATAAACTTCAATATTTTAAAAGTAAAACTCATTTATATCTACTCGGAAAAACATTATGCCCAATAGTATGCTAATGAGCGTAATGATATATAAAAATATATTACGCCCGTGGGCATAATATAGCTCATTCCATCTCAGTATGCTGGCATTAACACCGATTACGAGCGAGTCTGATGAAAAAACCTTTAAGTGATTGACGACCGGTCTGGCCTAGTGGGTAGTGACCCTGCCTATGAAGCCGATGGTCCCGGATTCAAATCCTGGTAAGGGCAAGTGACATTCGTGTGATGATCATGGATATTTGTTCCTGAGTCATGGGTGTTTTCTATGTATTTATAAATATTTATATATTATATATATCGTTACAGGCAGTCCAAGGAAGTCCATCGACGCATCGAAAACGCCTGGAAGAGCTTCTGGTCCATGAAGGCGTTAATGAAGGGCAACCTTCCACTAACACTAAAACGCAAACTTTTCGACATGTGTATCCTGCCTGGCCCTGCATCGAAAAATAACGGGATCTTTGAAGCGTGGCAGGGGCTAGCCCCGGAAACAAACTGGCGTGATTTTCGGATATATGTATCTTGACTATATGATAAGAGGTATGATACTAGTCGAAACAAAAAGGCTTAAAATTTTCTCGATAGAATATAAATCCAAAGTTACATCTACATGTTTAGTGTTTACCTCAGTGCAATTAGAAAACACATCTTCATCCAGCATAATCCACTTTAAAGTAAAGGTTTTCATCTCTTCTTAAACATCATTCAACTAAATATTAACTTATTATCTTATACAAACGGATTTATTCTCGTTTTTGATTTTATGAATTCAACAGAAAACGCCCATTTTACGCAGTTCGGTTTCTCTTTCTGTCATGCGTCAAAGTCATAAATGCGTCCTTTATGCCAGTAATGTTAGATGGCCGTGGTGCCTCAAAGAGGTAAGACCTATGTCAAATCGCGCAGCGCTCCAAATTACGTAAAATCGACATATCCAATAAACGTTGAGTCGTAGCTCTATTAACTAGTAACGGAATCCGAGGTCTACTACGAATGGAGCTATCTTTACAGGCCTATACGTTACGCATGTGTGTGTGTTTGCTTAGCTACGTCAAAGTCTAATACTCTTTGAACAATTACAACGGGTAAGGAAATTTCGACAGCTTCTGTAATGTATCGGTAGCTGTGTGGTCGTGTAGACACCAAAGAAAAAATGCGAGACATCTATAGACCAATCTAATCGCAACTTTTTGTTTTCTTTTTTTGTTCCTATATAATATCTTTATTCCTTATTTTCTATTTTATTGTAAAAGTAAATCTTGTCTGTCTTATACAGAAATAAAATTATTCTTTTAAATATGTGTATAAAAAACATATTTTAATGACACGAATAATTTTATTTTATTCATACCAATTTTTGTATAGCCTAGGTAATCTTTATGTAAAACAAATATACCTACTTATTATATAAAAAAACAAAAAAATCAACACATTTATTAGAAAAAAAAAACTCGTTTGCACGGGCCGGGGTTTGAACCAGCGACCTCTGATTTGTAATCCGCATGCCTTAAGAACATAATTCACATAATTTATTTAACAGGATACTGTCAAAACGTCAATGACTAATATGACTTTTCAGCAAAGAGTAAAGTAAGTATGCTTTTCAGTTTGATTTTACTTGACAAGGAGCAATAAGAAAAACGTACCGAATCGTCCTTTTCTTAAAATTGCCATTCAAAGAAAATTCAGCTCGTGTGTGGTGCTATCTATAGTTTTTTTTTTTATATGGGTATGCTGACAGCTGTTGTTTCAATACGATTTTGCGAGATTTGGCGTTTTTAGGTTAAAATTATATAGAGATAACACCTGTCACCCTACCCATCGAGTTTGAAAAATACTATAAATGTTAACATATACAGGATGGTTTTTGATAATGTACATCTTAGAACTTAAACTGTTTTTAATTTCTTTTTTTTTTCAGATTTTAAAATTATACCGCTCTACTTTTATACCTTATTAATATATCTTAGTCTTGACAAAGACGATTAAAGTTTTATACTTAGCAAAATCGCTTACTAACAATGTCTTTACAAAATCGCTCTCCTGTAAGTTTAGGCAACTGCTATAGTAGATACCACCATTTAACAGTTGCTTCAACCTCTTGTCTAACTGTCTGATAATTAAAGTAGTTCCTAATAGACGGCTTTGTGCAATTATGGATATCCCGATCAAACTTTTCATTTCAGAGGAACGCGATTCTGTGTTGATAATGTTAGTCTATACTTTATTTGTCCATGCTCTTGAAACCATTAGCCAACCAATTAGCTTATGGCGGGCATTGAAGGGTCGTTCTTTGAAATCAGATTATTAAATATTATTTCAATATAAGCCCATCAATCTAAAAGCGACGAGGGAATGAAAAAAACCGATAAGGGAATGACAAGGAATGACATAATGACAATGAATTTCGGAACAATTAGTTCCAAAATAATACACTGAATCATAGAACGCTCTTAGCAACTTAATGTTATTTTTAAGATCTATAGAACGAAGTGCCAAGCGTTGATTTTAGTTGAAACCCCAGTCCAAAGGGATGGAATGAGAACCAGGGGAAAAGAAATAAGTATGTCTTTGATCAACTGTTATGATTACGATAATTTTACTTAATCCATGAAAGTAAATAATCATTTACTTGACATATGATTTAACATTGTACATGCCCATGAAGAATACATTTTATATCAAAACACACGGGAATGAAAATCACAGTGAACCAAAGCCAGGGGAACGATATTATGAAATCGTTTATTTCAGGTGAAAGACCCATAATTACATCACAAACAAACGAAAATACAATACAAATTAACTTAAATTAAAAACAGTCAAAATAACAAACAAAAAAAAAAACAGTAAGAATAGCATATATTTTTAAGAAAATAAGTTAACTGAATATCAATATACTTAGTAATTTACCTTAGTAATTTACCTCTAGTTTTATGTCAACCTAATATCCTAAGAGCATTTATTAGAAACATATTAAGAAGTTCGAAATGTCACGAAACGTGTAGTGTGACTTCCTCGGATTTTATGATATCTTATTTTTCTTTGAAAGTGATTTTGGAAGAATTTTATATCAAATGTTAACACTTACACCTATTCCACAATACGGTTTAAAAATTGTATGGATATATAACGACTTTATAAAAATTTTAATAACATACGAGATCAGTTTTCGTGTCACCGCCGCGCGTGGTAACATAAACATGCAGTACTCGGTAGAAAGTTACCTTTACGTCTGGCAGCCTTTTTAACGCTATTTTTTTAGAACAGCAATACTGTGTTGGTGTCATATTTGCAAATGGCTGAAGGGAGAAGTGTTGTCGAAAATTATTTATTTGTGTTAATTAAAGAAAAAACAAAGGTCAACCTTAACGCGTCACCGCCGTCTTTGAGTTTTAAAAGTCAGTACTCATTTCACGTTATTGTTTGTAACATAAGATATACCTACTACATTCGAGATTGAGCTAATTATTTAATATTTGCAAAGTCAAAGGTAATTTTTAGGTAATACCGAACATGTTTCAAATTGTCACGACAGTGGCCTCAAAATTCTGTCCCCACCACGGACTTTTGAATCCATGTTCGTGACATATAGACATATTTGATTAATTTAGAGGCATAGTCACTCTTTAGAAATGGATTTTATTAGATACGTTCATTTGTTATTATTGCCCAACTGCCAAAGCAGAAAAATGGTTTCCGCGTGTATGTGGATGTATGATGTGTATCCGGTTCTTTGTCACGCTCTACAGCGCTAGGTTGACGAATTTCAACGTATGAGCTGTCATTCGATGTGTCGTAGTTATACTTAGGCTATATTAAAAATATTGTATAATTCAAAATAGTGGAGTTGGCCGCCAAAATGCTGAAACGTCACGACTGAGGGACACTTTGTGACAACCGTGATTATGTACTCATTTTATTTACCTTCAAAAAATGCTTTTTATACGTAACAATATGTGAAAAATAAAAAGCTTTTATGAAAAAATATTTTTCTGGACACAATTTAAGAATCACCCTGATTGTTTGAGTAATTGTTTAAAAGTTATTAGTGGAATATTACATATTTCAGCGTAATAAAAATACTTACTTCACTTTTTTTTGGTAGTTTTCGTTGTTACCATATTACTAACTTTTTTCTTTTTTTATATGTAGGTAGTTCCCACTGACAACTGTGATTCACTATCATCCGAAAAATTGGTCGTCGGAAAACGGCACCCTGTATTTCCTGCCTCAACAATATATTACTAAATAAAATATGATAACTAACAATGTAAGATACCGAATTTAAAAAGATAGGTAGTGTTATACTTACAATTAACTATACTATTAACATCTTCCAAAAATCAACAATAAAAATTGGCTATATTGTAGTCTCAGATATATTACAATTTACAACAATATATTTTTTTATTTTCTAGCAGCAAGTAATAACGCCATCTTTTTTATTTTCTAAGAATTAAGTTTCTGGCCGACCACGTATAATCGTAGTTAACTTTTGTAACGCTAGATGGAGCTTTCATCTACACGTGCGCCGCGGACTCCGCTGAGCGCTTCCATGTGTGCGTGCTAGCGGGGAGTGAGGAAGCTAGCGGGCGTGGCTTACGAACCGGTATTCGCGGCTTTAGTAGGCCCTTAACCTACGGCGCCCAAACTTGGTCATTAACAGAAGCTCAAAAGTCCCGACTCAAGATTTGCCAGCGAGCAATGGAGCGGAGCATACTTGGAGTCCGTAGAATCAATCGGATAAGGAACACAGAGCTGCGCTCCAAAACAGGTATCGCAGATGTGGGTGAGAAGGCCGCCAAGCTCAAATGGGATTGGGCGGGGCACATCTGTAGGATGCACCCGGACAGATGGGCCAAAATAGCGACCGAATGGACACCACAGATCACCCGAGGCAGAGGAGGGCCAAAAACGAGATGGCGAGACGACCTGGACTCATTTCGTGGCGACTGGCGGGAGCATGCACAAAGCCGTGACGAGTGGCGGAAAACAGGGGAGGCCTTTGCCCAGCAGTGGGACACAATGTAGGCTATTTAAAAAAAATATATATATCGTTGTCTAAGTACCCTCAACAACACAAGCCTTATTGAACTAACTGTGGGACTTAGTCAATTTGTGTAATAATGTCCTATAATATTTATTTATTATTATTATTCTCGAACAAATATACGCGTTAATTACCTTCTTTTTAGCTGCTGGTGTTGCTTCCACCGGCTGTAATGGCAAGCAATAAAGTGAATAAATATTTTAGTAAACACATTAATAGTTGACATGGAACATTATGGATAGATCGACTTGAATAGGTACCTGGCGCGTGCAAGCGTGTCTGCAAGCGTGATCATCTTTCTTCGCCTGCATCGTGATGTGTCTTCGAACTGCTAGTTAAAAATATTATTATTATTTTGTTTCGTAAGAAAATATATTAAGAGGCCGTCAATACCTAAAGCGCGCACACTGTCTATTTGTATCGGAGTAAATGAGATAGCACTGTCGCATGTTACTGGGCCTGGGCAAGGGAATAATAAGAAAAATATTTAAATAAATGAAAGTGGATTATTAGTGTAATATTTTACTCAATAGCGGTTTAGATATAAATGTTTTGAAATTGTGATTTTAATTGCAGACCCATAAGTCAAAACAATAAAGACATAAAACCGTTTAATTGTGATTTTAAGACCAATCTTTGCAATTATTTTCTATCGAGCCGATTTCGTTCAATCATGTATCGAGTACAACCACGGTCTTTGAAATATAATTAATATGAACATATATTTTTCATACTTGACTAAAACAAATAGTCTTTCTTAAAAAACTGTTTAAGTAACATCAATTTCAAGGACATTGGGTGTTGACAGCCTCTTGACTTAGGTTCAGCCCCTTGACGCTTGGTACTTGTTTCGCCTCTCTACGAGGCTCTCAGGATAATACTGGAGATTTAACTAAAACGAGTAACCTAGTACCCAAATGACATCTCTGTTAATTTTTAATAAGCATTATCTTTTTTTCAAAATATATAAAGTGAGTCTAAGGCTTCCTTTCCACTGAGGCGGATATGAGAAGAATCAATGTAATTGACTTATGAACTAGTAGAGGAGAAGAGTCATAGAATGTATTGGGCCCCACACATTCCACGGACTCTTCTCCTTTCCGCACAGACTCTAATGCACATCTCTTCTCCGCGCCGCTGCATTACAATCGATTACTACGGTAGCCTAAGGTAATATGATCGTACTAGTAAAAACACGGAAAGCGTGATTATATGCGTTTTATGCATATATATATACATACCTCCTAATAGTTGTTATAAATAGTTTTGCATCTCCAATCTCCGCACGCGAGCGGTCGTGTGGCAGCCAACGTCACTGTCACCGAGTGGTCTGTGTCTGTGGTCTGTCGAATCTAGGCGGCCATGGACAGTGAAATATTCTCTTTTCGAAATGATCTACCAAACAGTTTTACTATATTTCGACTATTTCACTATGGAGTTTGGAGGCACATTTCATAAGAAATTTGTCCAAAAATTAATGTTATTAGTGTTATTACTCATGTAGTTTATTACTGTTCATTTCATAAATCCATTCAAAAAAAGTGAGTCCGTTACAATACTCTTCGAAACGATCTAAGATATCTCAGTATTTTAGGCAGCACGAAGTCGCCATTTGCATTTTGGTATATTACGTATAAAAATTAGACCAACACATGGAATTATAATATTAATTTTGACAACTTAACTATAAATATAAATGTATTTTATTGGAATAAAATCTTATCCCATCAAAAACATAAATGTGAATTGACAGCCAAGTTCAATATAAAATTAAGATAATGCGTCGTTGTTGTCTTCGCCTACAAAAGAATTGAGATCTATATGGATGCCAAGTTCTGTGTTGAAAATCCTGAATTTTTAGTTACAAGAATATGCAACGTTCCAAAATGAGTTTATATAACAATTTCTTGTTTCTTGATAATACCACAATGTCCGCTGCTTAATAGGAAATATATATTTAATCTTAAATTTAAACCGATAATTATTCAAAATGCCTGGAAGAGCTACTGGTCCATGAAAGAGCTAATGAAGGGTAACCTTCCATTGTCACTGAAGCGCAAACTCGTTGACATGTGTATTCTGCCTGTCCTAACCTACGGGGCCCAAGCTTGGTCACTCACAGAGATTCAGAAGTCCAAACTGAAGGTTTGCCAACGCGCTATGGAGCGCAGCATTCTAGGTGTTAAACTAACGGATCAGATAAGAAACACCACGCTGCGTTCAAAAACCCGCATTGCTGACGTAGGCGAGAAAACCGCTAGGCTAAAATGGGACTGGGCCGGTCACGTCTACCGCATGCACCCAGAGAGGTGGGCTAGCATAGCCACCAAGGGGATGCCGGTAGAGGGACGTGGACGGGGCAGGCCCAGGCGGAGATGGCGGGATGACCTGGACAGCTTCCTGAACAACTGGCCGGAGGAAACACCAAATCGGGAATCGTGGAAATCAAGGGGAGAGGCCTTTGCCCAGCAGTGGGACACTCAAACAGGCTAGGAAAAAAAAAAAAAAAATATTTACACGATGCACTTATTTGACTTGGGATGTTATTCAATTTCTTGATTTGACGTGATTAGTTATTAGTAACAAACCAAACATTAGAAAAGTAAAATAGTCAAATATAATATAATATAGCCTGTACGTAAAAACTAGCCAAGTCAAATCTTGAAATTGAATAACGTCCCAAGTCAAATAAGTGCATTGTGTAAATAATTATCGATTTAAATTTAAGATAAAATATATATTACGTACGTAAATGATGCTGGTAATGTAATCATACACTGCTCCATTTACCAATATGCAGATGATACGTGTCTGGTCGTATCTGACAAAAATATAAATATAGCTCTTAAGAAACTACAAACTGACCGCACTGCCATAAGCATGGTCATATGATGCGGGACTTGTGCTGAACGCTCAAAAAAACCCAGCTACTCCATATCTGTTCAGGTCGTAGATTCGCACCAAACAATAATATAAATCTGGTTGTTCTTTATGGGATAAGGTTCAATTTTGATTGCAAACGCGTCTGGATTCTATACTGATTTTATTGTAACTAAACGAGAGGGTAAAAATGCATAAGTATCTATAGGTACAGCTAGATAGGTATAGGTATAGTATGAGGACGGAAATCGACAAAACATACCGCCCGCCAAAAACAACAGTTTTTAACTAACTAAGGAAAATACATAACCTAAAACTTACGTACACAGTTGCTTGAACAATAATATCCAAATGCATCCAAACACATAGGTATCACAAGCACTAACATCACAACCGTATGTTTCGAGTTCAACACTAATAAACAAAACGAATGATTTCAATGCATTTCACTTGCATACCAACAAATAACTAATTACCAGTGATCGGAACTATGGGAGTAAAACTTTAACAAAACTTGTTAAGCGGACATAAAATAGTGCATACAGCCCTAAAAATATTCATGTCCATAGGGATAGGAATAGTATAGTACTTACAGCCATAAAAATATTTACATTCATAGATATTCGAATATTTTTAAGGCTATAAGCACTCTTTTTACGTCCGCTTGATAAGTTTTGTTAAAGTTTTACTCCCATAGTTCCGATCACTGCTAATTACAATTCAAGCGACGCTGGCGTGAACCAAAGAAACATGATAACTGATAAAGTAGGCTCGATTTCTTTAAGTAAACAACTAACTGCCTGCATCGCGGAGGTAATAATTGCGTGCCCGCGTAGGGTATCTTTTGTTAACATTTTAGTACCTAAACTTACTTCTAAATACAAAATCTATATTAAATAGGTCAACCATAATAACAAACTTATTACATATCATACACTTTAGTGGACTGTATACGTAAATCATTTTGTTTAACCGACTTCATAAAAAGGAGGTTCTATGTTTGTAATACGTGTGTATTTCGTTCGCTTTTATGGACGATGTGAAGCATAATATCTTAACAGTTAGATAATCTTTAACAAACAATTCGTTATATTTTTTTTTGTACTTAAACAAGCTGAATATGTAAGTAAATAAGGAAAAACTTAATTTTCTAAACAAATAGAGGTTTACGAACCTATTTTACCTGTGCATTTAATTACATTTGCATGTAATAAAGTTACAATGGTATGCTTAAACGCTGGTTATAAGAAAGTCTGGGACCCGCTCGGTAACCCATTATCAAGAATTAACCCATAGGGGATCCGTCTTATACACGTGACATCTACAAAATGTAATTAATGCATCCTCCTATAAATACATAAAGAATCAGAATCATTTATTTTGCTAGAACATTGCACAGATATTACAATTTGTCATGTCAGTAGATAGGTTACATGAATGCATGTTCTGCCACACTTGGCATGCAAAACTTACACTAGGTAATACATTTAGCATAAGTTAAGTTTACGATAACATTAAATTTCTATAGCTAATAATTCGATAATTCTGAAGCTAAGAATTTTTTTTTTTTGTATACTACGTCTGTGGCAAACAAGCATACGGCCTGCCTGATGTTAAGCAGTCTCCGTAGCCTATGTACACCTGCAACTCCAGAGGAGTAACATGCGCGTTGCCGACCCTAACCCCACCCCCCTCGTTGAGCTCTGGCAACCTTACTCACCGGCAGGAACACAACACTATGAGTATTACGAGTATTATACAAATTTAAATAAAATATTATTATTATTCATACAGTTTCTGGAAATATTCCTGCAAGGAGTAATAAGGTCTGTTTATTAAATAACATTTAAGCCTTTTTGTGAATTCATTTAAATTAGTGCACTGTTTTATGTCATTACTTAAAAAATTAAAAATATTGATTCCATTGTACTCAATACTTCTTTTAAAATGAATATAATTATTTGATTTTGGTAAAATAATATCATTGTTATTTCTTAAGGCATGCAATCTGTTATTGGATTTACACTGGTAATTAGATTTGTTTTTGTAAATAAATATGCTAATTAAGAAGATGTATAATGAAATGACGGTCATTATCTTATGTTTAACAAAAATAACATAAACTTAGCAGCTTTTACATAGGACAAAGTATTTAGCGCTTTGAATAAATAGCACAAGCATTTTATAACATTGTTTTTTTTTTTTTAGGAAAATAGCTTAATATGATATAATATATGATATAATTTTAATAATATTATAGGACATTATTACACAAATTGACTAAGTCCCACAGTAAGCTCAATAAGGCTTGTGTTGAGGGTTGTACTTAGACAACGATATATATAATATATAAATATTTATAAATACTTAAATACATAGAAAACACCCATGACTCAGGAACAAATATCCATGCTCATCACACGAATAAATGCCCTTACCAGGATTTGAACCCGGGACCATCAGCTTCGTAGGCAGGGTCACTACCCACTAGGCCAAACCGGTCGTCTAATCCGACCGGTCCGTTAATTTCGCTAATGTTTGTGCTTATGTATTGAGTAGGTATTACCAATTACAACTACAGTCGACCAGCATTATTGGCCTTGAGAGCGTCTAAAGATAACCTTACCTATATAAAGCATAAAAATAATATGATCCCCCCCCCCCCTCACCCATATTAACATGAATTCATCATTACGAATAAATGAAGTGTTCTCACGCTAACGAAATAAATCACCTGTACCCCTAGTGTAAATAAATTCTATTTCGAAACGTGACGTACGCGTTTGCGTTTAGTAGGTATCATTTTGTATTGGATTTAGAAAGAGCGCGCCAAGCGGGACGTGTTGGAAACTCAAAATCCTATACAAAATGAGACTTAAGGTGGTTCGATTAGGTTACCCAAAGCTTAAACCTCACTAGATGGCGCCACAATTGCAAATTTTAAGTTTTAATTTTTTTGTGGAGTAGTCTTTGGTATTTCTATACTGTAAATTATGTTTAGCGCACTCTTTAAATAAATATTGAACTATTAAAACAAACATTGAACACTTCATTGTACAAAAAATACCCCTTAATGTCGACAGAATGTTTCTTGACTCTATTTCTAACTATCACTCACACATTCAAACAGTCGTACTGGGATCCTTGTAGTAGACAATTTGGCACAGCGTGAGTAGGCTTCAATAGCGTTGCGGTATGTACGTGGAAATACATGCAAGAGGATGTGGGTTCGAGACTCATTATTTTTTTTTTTGTTATCAGTATTATCAAGTGCTATTAATAAATTATTTTATGAGAAATATGAGCGTTTTTCCATAAAAATATTAAAAATCTGATTCTCACACATCATGATATTTTTGGGTTCTTCCAACTCAGAATCACTAGCATAATCAATCCTCGTGCTATAAAAACCCAAAAATTTGAATTGAAATTTTAGTTTTACACTGAAATTTCTTTCACTCTAAAATGTGACGTAATGGTATGGATATTTTAGGATATCTTTTTTTAATGCTAGGGTGGAGAAGATTCTAAGTAAGAATGAACCTAAGAAAGTCCAAATTTGTTAGTCAGATTTTCCGGTATTTTTTTCAAAAAAAAACGCTGTTTTCCCTTACTGCCCAGCCTTTAAAAAAGTAGGTACTATTTTACAGTAGAATTAAAACCTTTTTAAACGATACATTTAATTAAATTACAGTGAGTTACAAAATTGCATGGCCTTCTATTTATAACCATTATAAAAAGAAATGAGATATTTACCATGTTTGTTTATATTATTGATTTCCCGATATTTTGACACAACTAGAAGTTTCACACAATGCCTAGGGATAGAAAATTATTTATTTATTTTATTTATTGTCAATTTCATTCAACGGATCACATCATATCCAATTTATGTGTTTATGTATTGCATTGTTTTCTACCTAGTTAGTTATTAAATTCTGTTACTGCAATAATCTTCATCTACATAAAAATTATACCAACGAAAGTTTAATAAAGTATGTAAAGGGAAACATAAACAAACGACGAACAGTTGCGCCCCAACCACCACTACTAACGCCATCTAGCAGGGAGTAGCAGAAACAACCCTCCGACGAGGACCTACTGGCAGCCTCCAACGACGAATAGTGAACCTAGTAGTAACCGAATATCCCGGTAGATGTCGCTTATACGGCTCCGCGCTATTCGTAGATCGCGGTGTTAAGATTTTTCCTGATTTGGTTAGGTCCGCCGACCGAAAATAATTTTGTATCGAATCGTAGGCAAAGATTATTGCTAACTATAGCCCCCTGCTTCCCCTGTGGAACTACGCGCTATAGCTAGTTATCGTCTTTGATAAACGTGCTTCCGTTCCGGCCTCTTACTCCTTGCCGGTTGGGGAACGCGTCGTGTTCGTCATCGTTGTACTACGCTGAATATAAGTCTTTTCATTACGACGCATCTGGTTTCCCTTCTCTCCCCGCATGCACCCCCGCTACATCTGGCGCCCAACGTTAGGCGTAGCGAGCTCACGCACTCATTGCTGGAGGTGCCGTCGTAACCTATGAAGGAAGAAGGAAAACCGGAGGTGTCCACACCGCCATCCAAGTCCCCAACTGTCTCACCGAAGCGCAGATCTTCAGGGCCCAGACTAGTAACCAAACCAGCGCGGGCAGTACGGAAACCGAGGAAGCCCGCGAATATGGCAGTGTCACTGACGGAGGAACAGTTTGAACGTATGATGGCGGCCATGGCACCGAAGCCTGGGTCCCTGACACGCTGCACACTCACATACGACGGAACGAAGGAAACCGACGTCGTGGAGGCATTTTTGGCTGCCATCAACACGTATAAACGAGCTGAGCGCATATCGGATGAAGACGCGCTCACAGGTCTTCCACTCCTCCTTAAGGGTGCCGCAGCGACATGGTGGCAGGGTATGCGAGACAAGATCGTCACATGGGACGACTTCCAAGAGCGCCTGCGTAGGACCTTCGCACCTAAGAAGCCGGCGTACCTCATATGCATGGAGATTACGAGCGTCAAACAAAAAACCGATGAGACAACAGAGGCTTTCGTGTCTAAAAAGCGGATGCTGTTTTCACTACTACCGCGCCCAGAATTACTAGAGACCCAGCAGCTGGACCTCATTTACGGTCTCCTAATGCCGTATATTCAAGAGAAGGTCCCGAGAACGTCGTTCACTACGTATGACAAGTTTCTGGAGGATGCGGTAGCTGCAGAGCGACTGCGGGACACCTGGAAAAATGGCAACCCCACCTCTGCCTCGACTGCTGCCTCGACTGCTGCTTCAGCGTCATCTGCGTTGCCGGAGGCTGCGCACGTTCCAGTCTCTTCGCAAAGAAAACCCAGACAACGCTGCCGGTACTGCAAGCTGCCCGGCCATTCACTGGAAGAATGCCGGAGGAAGCAAAAGGCGGATGAACATGCCAAGGCCACGTCCAACGCACCTGCTGGCACCGATAAGCAGACATCAGCACCACCGAGTTCCTCTTCCGCCGCTCTCGTAGCACCCAAGTTTTCTTGCTATGGGTGTGGCGCTCCCGGAGTCGTCCGAAGCAACTGCTCTACATGTCACAAGACGAGGGGAAGCGCCTCTATTGGAACCAGCTTTAGTGCACTCGGTGTGCAACTGGATACCCGTGAGAGGCCGCTAGTTTTCATCTCGACCAAAGGAAAAACAGAAGGAGCCCTAGTGGACACAGGTGCCAAATCGAGCCTCGCGTCTCCAGAATTGTTCCGCCACCTACGGCAGGCAGGGTGTACCTTCGCTTCGCAACGAGCCATCGTCACACTGGGTGATGGGATACCCCAGTCGCGACCCGTCCTGACGACTGTCGTCGACGTCGAGCTGGGGGGCCGGACAATCCCGACTATGTTCCTAGCCCTACCAGAATCCAGATCACACCGAACACTCTTAGGAGTAGGCTTCATCCAGGATGGACTCATAGTCCTGGATCTGCCTCAATTCACCTGGCATTTTAAGGGTGAGGAAATGAATCCGAACGAACTGTACAGCGAAGACTTCGCCACTTTTGGACCAGCACCTGCATATCAACCTACCGTATGGGAGATTCCGGCAAAGCCCGAAGCAAGCCGAACGGGTCAAGACAACCAGATCTATGGACCTCTATACAGGATTGATCTTGCGCCAACTAAAAGGAAAACTTATGACGAAAGAAACGTCATAACCTTCGACGGGCATCGCCTGGTAGAAGAAGCTCTCTTTGAGGATGCGTGCCGTCAAATAGAAGAACAAACAGTTACGTTGTCGCCTGATTCCGCGAACTTATTTCCAGACTCGTCGATCTGCGCATTCGACGCTGCTCCGGATTCCGCCTCCGAGGAGAAGGTGCAAGCACTCATCGAGGCCAATGCAAGCGTTTTTGTGCCAAACGGAAAACCGACGACTCAGACGGAACACATTATAGACACTGGCACCCATGGTCCCGTTGCGGTACCCCCGTATCGTCTTTCACCTACTAAGACGCAAGTCCTGCGGGAAGAGGTTACCAAGATGCTGGCCGAAGGAATAATATCGCCATGTACCTCACCCTGGTCGGCCCCGGTAGTACTTGTCCCCAAAAAAGATGGCACCACCAGAGTTTGTGTGGACTACCGACAGCTGAACTCCATTACCACTCCGGACAACTACCCTCTGCCACGCATTGACGATCTACTACACAATGCCAAGCGCACTCCGTTTATGTCCACACTCGACCTCAAGTCCGGCTACTGGCAGATCAAAGTAAGGGAAGAGGACCAGCCTAAAACTTGCTTCATCACTCCGTTCGGGACATACGCCTTCAATCGCATGCCATTCGGGTTACGAAACGCCCCGGCGACATTTCAGCGCCTCATGGACCGATTCCGCATCCAGCTAAGCAACATCAAGCTGATAGTTTATCTGGATGATCTCATCGTCTTGTCCCCGACCTTAGAGGCTCACTTATCTGACCTGCAGGAGGTTTTCTCCCTGCTAAAAGAATACAACCTTACAGTCAATAAAGAGAAGTGCCGGTTCTGCTGCGCCAAGGTCAAGTATCTAGGCCACTACATAACGCCCTC
This sequence comes from Cydia pomonella, assembly GCF_033807575.1. Taxonomy (NCBI): domain Eukaryota; kingdom Metazoa; phylum Arthropoda; class Insecta; order Lepidoptera; family Tortricidae; genus Cydia; species Cydia pomonella. The sequence goes on from NC_084703.1 coordinate 50,076,299, forward strand.
AGGTCTGGAAACTGACCCCGACAAAGTAAGCGCCATTACTAGCTTACCGCCACCACGCAGCATGAAGCACTTGCTCTCGTTCCTCCAAATGTGCTCCTGGTACAGGAGATTCATCCCGAACTTTGCCAAAATAGCCGAGCCACTAACTCGACTCACGAAGAAAAACATGAAGTGGGACTGGAAGGAAGCGCAAGACCACGCCTTCAATAAGCTACGGGAGCTCCTGGCGACAAGTCCTGTGCTCGCCCAAGCCGACGAAACCAGACCGTACCTAATCAAAACAGACGCGAGTAGCTATGCTATCGGAGCCGTCCTGGTGCAGGGGGAGCAAGAGGACGAGCACCCGGTGGAATACGCCAGCCGCCTACTGAAATCTGCAGAGCGAAACTACACCACCACAGAGCGGGAAGCCTTGGCGGTAGTATGGGCCGTGGGCAAATTCCGAGGGTACATAGACGGGTGCCATACCACCGTGCTGACAGACCACCAAGCTCTTAGGTGGTTGATGTCCTTGAAATCCCCCACTGGTCGACTAGCAAGATGGGCTCTGCAGTTACAGGCTCAAGACCTCACTATTAAATATATAAAGGGAAGAACTAACGTAGTTGCAGACGCTTTGTCACGACCACACTGCGACCCGGGAGCCGCAGAAGAATGCGGAATATGCGCAGTGGCGGTCGACATACCAACAGTCCCCGCAGAGGAGATTCGGAGCAAGCAGGGGCATGACGAATCGCTTGCCAAAATAACCTCAGCGTTAGAGAGTGGTAACGAGGAAGATGCCAAGTATTGGTCTAAGAAGGGGTATTACCTAAGCAATGGGCTGCTATATCGTTACAACCCCTTTGCTGATAACGAAGATGGACAACTGGTCGTACCCGTAGCGGAACAGAAGAATATCATCGTTGTCTATCATGATCAGCCCACGGCCGGCCATTACGGGGCACAGAAAACGATTGACCGCATAACCAGACGTTATTACTGGAAAGGGATGCGTACGCAAATCGAAGCCTATGTCAAGAATTGCATACAATGCCAGCGATATAAACCCTCTAATGCTAAGCCTGCCGGTCTAGTCCAGACAACGGCGATCAATCAGCGCTTTGAGGTCATCGCCTTTGACCTCTTCGGACCATTACCAGAAACCAAGGAGGGCTACCACTGGATCCTTATAGTGGAAGACGTCGCAACCCGTTGGGTAGAGCTGTTCCCCCTAAAGCAAGCCAGCGCGGAAGAGTGCACGAATACCTTGCTAAACGAGGTAATTCTGAGATACGGCACGCCGCGCCGATTCATAAGCGACAACGGAACCCAGTTCGTTAGCCATGTCATGCAGTTAATGACTCACTGCCTGAAGATCCACCATGGTTTCACGCCGCTCTACCACCCAGAAGCCAATCCTGTGGAGAGAAGGAACAGGGATCTAAAGGTACAGCTAGCGATCCTAGTGGAAAACGATCATACCACCTGGGCAGCCATGCTTCCAAGCGTGAGGTTCGCTATGAACACCGCCACCTGCAATGCTACGGGTCATACACCTGCGTACCTGACGTTTGCGAGGGAACTACGTACGCCTGACGATGTGCAGCACGATTTTAAGCACATCATACAGAACGAAAGCTTTTTACCGGAAATAACCCCTAGACTGCTACTAATAGCTGACACTCTTGAAAAGGCTAGGGAAGTGCAGGAGATGACCGAGGAAAGGCGCAAAGAGCACTTGGACCAGAAACGGAGAGCGTGCCCAAAGTACCAGCCAGGCGATTTGGTGATGGTTGAACTACATCCGTTAAGCAAAGCTAGCTTAGGTTATAGCGCCAAGTTCGCTCCTCGACGAGATGGACCGTACGTGGTCAAACAGCGACACGGACCAAGTTCATTCCAGCTTACAAGCCCTAGGGACCAGAACCGCATCATCGGGGTATACCACGCCTCCGCCCTCCAACCCTATAAAGGAACTGACCCTGCGGAGCTACCAGAGCCGGTACGGCCGATTCGCAAAAGAGGAAGACCACGCAAAGAAAACGGAACGCGGTTCTCTTCGTCGGGTCGCCTTCAGGAACCGAGGGGGAGTCTGTAAAGGGAAACATAAACAAACGACGAACAGTTGCGCCCCAACCACCACTACTAACGCCATCTAGCAGGGAGTAGCAGAAACAACCCTCCGACGAGGACCTACTGGCAGCCTCCAACGACGAATAGTGAACCTAGTAGTAACCGAATATCCCGGTAGATGTCGCTTATACGGCTCCGCGCTATTCGTAGATCGCGGTGTTAAGATTTTTCCTGATTTGGTTAGGTCCGCCGACCGAAAATAATTTTGTATCGAATCGTAGGCAAAGATTATTGCTAACTATAGCCCCCTGCTTCCCCTGTGGAACTACGCGCTATAGCTAGTTATCGTCTTTGATAAACGTGCTTCCGTTCCGGCCTCTTACTCCTTGCCGGTTGGGGAACGCGTCGTGTTCGTCATCGTTGTACTACGCTGAATATAAGTCTTTTCATTACGACGCATCTGGTTTCCCTTCTCTCCCCGCATGCACCCCCGCTACAAGTATATATTATAAAATAATAAGTAAAATGAAGTACACAAAATCAGGAATCACATATGACAATATCATTCAAAATCGCCTCATCTGGCTTTGACACAGGCCCTGAAACGACGAGGCCAGTCATCAATAGCGGCACGCACGATTGTCATGTCTAATTCCGTCACTGTCTTAACTATGGCCCGCTTGAGGGAGTTAAGATTTGTGTGGGGTTTAGCACAGGCTTTCTCCTCAATAACCTGCTATATGGCATAATCCAGGGGGTTAAGGTCCGGGCTGGAGGACGGCCAGTCTTCGTGGGCAATAAAGTCAATTTTGTTCCTTCGAAACCAGGCTTGAGTTGTTTTTGCCTTATGTGCAGGAGCTGAGTCCTGTTCAAAGATCCATGGCTGGTTTTGAAATAGGGTGTGGCTTAAGGGCTTCACTATTGGTTCGAGAACGGTTTCCAGTTTTCGGTTTTCACACTTTTTTCACAGAAATGAATCTGTGTTAGCCCTGAGTATGACACACCCAAAATCATGTTTGGCGGGTGCCCACATTTGTGCAACGCAATAGGGTTGTTTCCATCTACAAATCTTAGGGCATAATTGTATCCCAATAAATTCTTTTGGATTATAAGAACACGTTAAACTACTTTTAGGGGACCTGTAATGACCATATTTTTGTAAATATTGAATTTAAAATATCTTTTGGCACACGTCACGTGACCAAACTCGAAACGTCATTGAAGATTCTGATGACGTCACAACTCTCGGATTGACACTGTTGACAGTTAGGCGATTAACAACAAATGACAAATATCAGTTGACAGTTCGTATCTTCTACGTGTGTATGTAGTTATGTGTCAAACCATAAACTGTGACGTCACACAATTTTCAAAGAGCGTTTTGGGCGCGAAAGCATCTGTCAAAATATATTTTGTTAATTTAACATATTTAAAGCCGTTTTTAGTATAAAAGCTGAATTTTAAGGCAACTTTTAGTTAATATAGAAAGTAATGATGGTCGGGATGGGAGGGATGGTCGGGCTGGAGACACTTGAACTAAGGAGGAAGTTCTTACTCCTAGTTCACTATCTCTCGATCGTTCACCATCGAGTCGACAGTCCCGAGGTGTTGGAGAAGATGGGATTGATAGTTCCTAAGAGGATACCCCAGGATGTGGACGGGGCAGTAACACCACGCCGCCGGCCATGCCTGTTGCAGCGGCCTTCTGCTCGCACATGCTATGCGAGGCACGCTCCTACCTCACGCGCTCTATCGAGCCTGCATTCAATGCTCGCTCAGTACGCAGATGCCGACATGTTTGCCAATAGTTTAGCGTACCTATGCAATACTGCTAGACACTTTTTGAATTTGAATTATTGTAATTAATTGGCTGAATTTGTAAATTTGATCTTCCTTGACATTTTGTATATGCTAAATATTGTAATTATTTAATTGACTGACTATGTAAATTTTATTTTTCTTGACATGTTATCTGTTTGTATGTTTTTATTTTCCTGACATCTATTTTTCTAGTGTGTAAGCGAATTGGTGTAGTACTGTAAGCTTGCACTGTGTTAAATAAATAAAATAAAATAAAATACAAGCGTTTCAAAAAATTTGAATACGATTCTCTTTTAGGCCCCAATTCATTATAGATACGACGAGATAAGCGTTATGTGTGGTATATAATTATAGCTCACAAATCCACCACATTATGCCATTTTTTATTTTTTCGGTAGCATTTGTTTTAACGGGAATAAAGAGGTTGCAAATCGAGTAGCAGAACTTCAGAACAGATATCATTTGATATTTACCAGTCGCTTTTCGGTGAAGGAAAACATCGTGAGGAAACTGGACTAATCCCAACAAGGCTTAGTTTTACCCTCTGGGTTGGAAGGTCAGATGGCAGTGGCTTTCGTAAAAACTAGTGCCTACGCCAAATCTTGGGATTAGTTGTCAAAGCGGACCCCAGGCTCCATTCAGCCGTGGCAATATGCTGGGACAACGCTGGGAAGAAAGAAAGAAATCGAGTAACAGAACTTAGTAACCAACTAGGTATAATAGTTATGATGTAAATGTCCATATCATGTTGGAGTCATATATTAGCCAACTAATTATTCAAGATCAATACACTTAGCTCCCTTAGGTATTCGCCTAAGTACAATCTCGGGCAAAATTGAGTTTTATAAAAATGAACTAGTTTCTAGGTCATATTTTCTATGAATTGGTCATTTTTGTAAACTCCAATTACAGTTACACTTTTCCTGGTTTTTCGCGGACCAGAATATCGATGATTTTTGTAACTTGATTTAGACGTCGCTATCATTTTCAATCCAAAAACACATAAAATCACAATTCAGAACATGCGGCAGCGTTGTTTTCTATCAAGTACGTCAAGCACCAGGGCGGCTACCGGGAAAATCGAAATTCGTCAATTTCGGGCATTTTTCTCTGTCACTCTAATTACGTCTTAGTGAGAGTAAAAGAGAAAGATCCCCGCAATTTGCGAATTTAGGTTTTCGCGGTAGGCCCCCAGGTCCTGTCAAGTTTCAGCAGTGTTGCCAGGCGAGCGGAAGAGAATTATCGTACTTGAGTGTCAATATTATTGTACCGTTGAAAAAAATATCGTACGCCAATCAAAAAGGCAGCCCCTAAAAATGTCTAGCAAAATAAGCTTAAATTTCCAATTAATAATAAAAAAAAGACAATTTTCGTCTAAATTGCGCAAAAAATCTGTTTATGTTTGTGTATTTTTGGGATAGACTCAAACGGTATACAGGAAATTGAGACATTTTAAACTTTAAACTTACACCAAAAGATACTAATAATTTTAGCCTATTTCTGAGAGAAAGTGTCATATTTTGCTTCAAATTACTAGACTTTTAAGGTGGCATCATCCAAGGGCTGAAATTATAGTACTTTAGTGTACGATAATGCTCTTTGGAACATTCAATTCAATTCAATTCAATTCAATTCATTTATTTGCCTCATAATACGTCTTACAAGATGTTACAGTAATTTGTAGTTATTGTACCAGTATCAGTCAAATTTTCGACATGCAAATATTAAACTATACACATTTTTACATTATATTAATATTACATTACGAGTTATGTCAACATACAATATTACATCAAAAACTGAAATAATTACAATGTCATAGTCATAGAAAGAAATATAATAACATTACGTCATACCGGGGCCCAAATTATCGTATATGTACGACAATTATCGTACGCCTGGTCACACTGAGTGTCAGTGTCGACAGAGTCAGCTAAAAACGCGTCAAACATCGCAACGTCGCGCCGATGGCCGTCCGAAGCATGGAGTGGCAACGCCGCAATGTATTTGTACACGACATTTGTCACACACACATGAGTAAAATTTATAAAAATATAACGTTGATTATTGCATGATTTCTGTATGAAACAAAGTTTTTCTATTAATTTAGCGCAAATGAATATTCGAAAGTAGATAGATGCGCAACTATTTATGTAATAATATTGTGTAATTAATTAATAAATAGCGATTGTTGTTTGTATGAAAATCGAACCACCCGCAAACGCGTTCGTCACGTTATGATGTCGACTAAATTTACACTAGGGGTACTGTACTTGCTGCACGCCCCACTCGGGCCACTCGTCGCGTACTCAAACTCGTCCGATCTATTGTGATTAGCTCCTTACTTAATCCAAGGTTACCCTTAAGGAAAACTTTAACCGTTTACGACTTTCTGGATACGAATGCCTCGCAGCGATAAGGAATGCATGGCCAGTTTCTGTATCTGAGCGGGAGCTATTTATTTAGATTGACCCACCGCTATATTGTATTTTGGCATGAACTAATCTCATTTATAATTTTAATGTTAGAATTTATATTTTGCTAATGTATCACGACTATCTATAATCTAATTTGTCGCCGCGAATCTAGTGTCGATACAAACTCGATAGGGTTTCACGGCGCTTTTCTGTTATTTTAAATGTATTATTTTCGACGACCGGTTTGGCCTAGTGGGTAGTGACCCTGCCTACGAAGCTGATTCGTGTGATGGATGAGCATGGATATTTTGTTCCTGAGTCATGGGTGTTTTCTATGTATTTAAGTATGTATAAATATTTATATATTATATGTATCGTTGTCTAAGTACCCTCAACACAAGCCTTATTGAGCTTACTGTGGGACTTAGTCAATTTGTGTAATAATGTCCTATAATATTTATTTATTATTTTTATTATTTTAATATAGAATAAATAAAAGTATAAAATAATAATATGAGGAACAGGAAATAATGAGTTGTCTCACCTCATGGCCTCAATAAGAATGTTGTCGACCCTCGCCGCGACGACTGCTCCGCGGCCTGCTCGGCCAGCACGTCCCGCGCGCGCTCCTTCGGGCACTCGCACAAGGTGTACGTCATGGCGCCCAGCCATTGCTCCGCCTCTTCCTTTTCTATTGACAGGATTTTGTCCTTTACTGCTGGTAATCTACAATGACAATAATACATATAATCGATAACATTTTCTATAGTACAAAATAGAAAAAACACTTTATTTCACACACATTACGATACAAGGGCGAAAAGTAGGAAAGAGTAAGCATGGACAAACTGCCCTTAGCGAAAAAAATAATTTCCTGTTACTGGATTATTAACCTATATATGTATAGTGCTTTCACCAAAAATTAAGCCTCAAATGCTTCAGGTTAATAAAAAAAAGACGTGTGGCACTCGGGGACTGCCGCGGTAAAGCTATTGCATAGCATTTTGTATCAACTTATGGAATTATAATTATTTATTTATTTTATTTATGCAGTATTTCTTTTTCTTTGATATTAATACCACCATAACCAACCACCAGTAAACCAGTATAACGATATGATCTCAGTTGATAGGGATCTCGAGGTTTCACTTCTGATGGTTTTTCGGAAAAGACAAGTACGCTTGACAAGAGATAATGTAAACACTGGTAATTCGTAGTTACTCCTGGTATTTATATATTCCAATCGTTCACCGAGCGCACGACTCAAGATAACCAATATAAAAGTGTGAACCTTGTTTTATTCTTTGTAAGGATTCGAATACGAACACATATACCAACCTCCATAACACAAGTAGGTACCCTACATACATAAATTTTCAGGATAAGTAAGGCGAAGAACCCACGTCACATAGCGGCGTGGCACGCGCGGTACAGCGTGTCGTGATCACGGTGTAGGCAAAACGCCTAAACCACAATAAGTACAATAAATGTTCCGAAATAAAAAATACGTACGGACTGATATGGCTGCAATGATTTTAATCTTCAAAACTGTCAAGAAAATATGACTACAACCGTATTATAAAATTCAAGAGGAGTAAAAAGGGTAATAATATGTGTCATAGGTATAATAATATAACATATGAAGGCGATGATCATGGGTTCGAATCCCGGTAGGGGCATTTGCTTGTATAATCTACACAGATATTTGTTCCTCCAGTCATGTTTGTTTTTTATGTATTTATCTATATAAGTTTGTATATGTCGTCGCCTAGCACCAATAGTAAAAGCTAAGCTATGCTTAGTTTGCGGCCAATATTTATATTGAAACAAATATTCCTCTAGAACTATTTATTGAAGTCTGTCAAATATACTTTTGAAAATACAGCAGTTATATATAAAAAGTATGTACCTGATGGCCAGTTTCAACACTCCCCCTACATCAGGGCAGGCTTACTTATCATGCCCAACAAGGTGCGTGCTCTGAGGAAGCTTTCCTTGGGCAAAGCTTTTGTCAACGTATCCGCTACTTGCTCCTTGGATGGCACGTAGAGGACATCTACCATCTTTTCGTGGTGCAGTTCTTGCACGAACTTATACCGTGTATCTATATGCTTAGTCTTGAAATGGAACACAGGGTTTTTGACTAGCTTGATTGCACTTTGGTTGTCCACAAACAATGTAGGTATAACGTCGAATCCTCGCACTTTTTTATAGAGACGATTGAGCCAAATTACCGTCTGGGCTGCTAGGCTGGCTGCAACAAATTCTGCCTCGGTCGTTGAAAGGCTCACACATCTTTGCGTTTTTGAAGACCACAACACTGCTCCCCCTGCGGCCAGACATACATAGCCAGAAGTCGACCTTCTCGTAGCCTTGTCTCCGGCGTAGTCCGCATCGCTATACGCTATGAAAGAATTTCCTTCCGCTGACGAATACTTGTACAATATACCAAGGCATTGGGTTCCCTTCAAGTATCTCAAGACTCGTTTAGCGATCGCATAGTGGCACGTATCGGGTTTTTCAACATGTTTCGATAATACATTTACAGCAAAGGAAATATCCGGTCTACTCACAACCGATAAATATAATAATTTTCCAACCAATTCTCTGTAATGAAAATTATTGACATTCGTGTCACTGTCGAGTTTGAAATTTTCTGTCATCTGACTTTTGTCTATCGGAATAACAACAGAGTTTGCATCACACATGTCATAATGTTTTAAAATAGTTTTTATGTAGGCTTCCTGGGTTGATAAATATTGAGCCGTCATTTAGGCGATTTATTTCTAGCCCAAGATAGCAGCCAACTTCAGAAGTTCGAACTTGAAATTCTGCCGTCAGGGCACTCAGGAACTCTTCCATACATGTTTTGTTTGGAGATAGGACTAATCCATCATCCACGTAGATCATGATGATGAGTTGCCGATCTTGGCTTATAAACAAGCACGGATCAGAGTCACTTTGCTGAAGCTTATATTTAAACAGGAACGAACAAAACTTCTTGTTCCAGCACCGTGGTGCTTGTTTCAAGCCGTATAGGCTTTTGAGAAGCTTGCAGACGCGGCCTGATCCGTCGTCAAATCCCACAGGTTGCTCCATATATATAACCTCGTCGATGTCGCCGTACAGAAAGGCAGTCTTGACATCGAATTGGGTAATGTGCATTTTTCTAAGAACTGCTTCGCTAAGCATAGTCCGAATCGTATCCCAGCGAACAACAGGGCTAAAAGTTTCGTGATAATCGATCCCGTGCTCTTGGCTGAATCCTCTGATGACTAGTCGAGCTTTAAAACGTTCAATAGAACCATCAACATTCTTTTTAATTTTGTAGACCCATTTGTTGCTGAGGGCCTCTCTATTTTGAGGTAAATCAACAAGAGTCCACGTATTGTTTTGTTTAAGAGAATTCATTTCCTCTTCCATGGCATTACGCCATTCTTTATGGTTCTTTGAATCCATTGCTTGCTTGTAAGTCTGAGGTTCATCTTCTGAAAGACATATACAGCAATTAGATCGGGAACTTTGAAGTAATCGTCTATCTAATAATAGTGAAATAATAGTGAATCACGTTCTTCATATTTGATAAGCTTCTTTTGATAACTTTCGGTTTCGTCAGCCGGCGCATCACTACTTGGCGGAACAGGAACAGACTCGACGCCTTTTACTATACCTTGCAGTTTGTGCATAGTTAGTTGCAGGTTTATGTCGAACTTCCATTCTAACCAGTTGTCTTGACCGCGTAGCTTTTCAATATTAAAGCGATCTAGTTTTTGACCACTCATATTTTATACGGAACACAAAATCTCAAAAGATAAAACTCATCCGAAAAATAGAAGAAAAAGCTCACTATAAAAGGTATATTTGTAAATATTTAACCATAACCTATTGAAACAAATATTCCTCTAGAACTATTTATTGAAGTCTGTCAAATATACTTTTGAAAATACAGCAGTTATATATAAAAAGTATGTACCTGATGGCCAGTTTCAACAATTTATTTATTTATTTACTTAATAGGTATTTTCTTATTTGTATTTTCGGTTACATAGTGCTGAGGATGAAGAACATATTTTTTTAGTAGTTTCGAGATTAAAATTGTTAATAAACACAAAACACAAACATCATGCGCAATGTTGTAAAGATGCATATCTGTAGTACCCTTATAAAATCGTAATAAATAATATTGAAGCCATTTAACAGTTGGTAACCTCTGATTCAAGGAAAGTCGGCATATGACGGACTTGCCTGGTGCATAGTAGACGGACTTTCCAACTTAGCAAAATTTTAATGTGATGATAGATTGAACGTATAATTACAAAACTAAGCCAATATCTGATAATTTAAACACATAATAAAGATTGCCGGGTCTTATATTACTTACGTAGTCAATTTCTGGTGCAAAATCTTGGCACAAACTATTTTTAACAATTTTATTTGCAGACTGTCGCACTATCACTTCGAGTTCCATACACGTAATGACTTGTTTACGCGGATTGCTCTGAAGTTCGTTGTCACAGCGCCATCTGTTTTAGAGTGAGGGAACTAGCACGAAAAACTGACTTATAAACTCGACGCCAAAGCGGCAAACGCTTTCTAATTCAAAAGTTATAATGTGTTGACGGACTTGCCTTGTAGACGGTCTTGCCCACAGTGACCTTATATTAAAATAAAAACCGGTTACATTCTATAGTTTCAAGGAATAGGAGCACATGATTTAAAAAGTTGCATTATTTATAAAAAAAATTGCTGACTCGGGCATGCATGCACTGCATGAAGCAGGCATGCCTACTTGACACTCGGATAAACGTGTTTCTCACATGGGTAATGCATTATTTAGCTGTCGCGCTCACTCAATAACAAGGAAATTTTTAATTTTATTTAGAAAAAATATGTTTTCAAATGTTATAATAGTACTTACGAATGAAAAGTGATACCGTGAGCTTTGTTTTTGTGCTTGGAGCTATTGAAGCACTGGAAAAAGGCGCAACACGGCATTCTTTGGCAATATTTTATCGAATTTGATGACAATGTTGACACTTCAGCGTCACCCGTACGACTAATTCAATATAGGTCCCGGAACCTATATTTTGTGGCTCACGATCGAGCGCCTGGTACCTCATCTACCCCTATTACGTACATCAATGATACATACAGATTACTATAAACAGCTGCTTATGTATTTGTCCGATTTCGGAGCAGCTCGTCTCGATTCGTGCGAGTTTCGTAGAGTCGTACAATACGTCTAATCGCACGCACACAACGCCGTGTCGAAGACTGCCGAACTGAAACGACGTTAGACGAAGTGGGGAGCGTGAGGTTTTTTCGTTACGGAATTTCTGGATTCGGTCCCCGCGCTCAAGGCCCGCGATAGAAGCTATGCAATAGCTTAAAAATGCAAAAAAAGAAAAATCATTATTAAGCTATTGCATAGCTTCTATCGCGGGCCTTGAGCGCGGGGACCGAATCCAGAAATTCCGTAACGAAAAAACCTCACGCTCCCCACTTCGTCTAACGTCGTTTCAGTTCGGCAGTCTTCGACACGGCGTTGTGTGCGTGCGATTAGACGTATTGTACGACTCTACGAAACTCGCACGAATCGAGACGAGCTGCTCCGAAATCGGACAAATACATAAGCAGCTGTTTATAGTAATCTGTATGTATCATTGATGTACGTAATAGGGGTAGATGAGGTACCAGGCGCTCGATCGTGAGCCACAAAATATAGGTTCCGGGACCTATATTGAATTAGTCGTACGGGTGACGCTGAAGTGTCAACATTGTCATCAAATTCGATAAAATATTGCCAAAGAATGCCGTGTTGCGCCTTTTTCCAGTGCTTCAATAGCTCCAAGCACAAAAACAAAGCTCACGGTATCACTTTTCATTCGTAAGTACTATTATAACATTTGAAAACATATTTTTTCTAAATAAAATTAAAAATTTCCTTGTTATTGAGTGAGCGCGACAGCTAAATAATGCATTACCCATGTGAGAAACACGTTTATCCGAGTGTCAAGTAGGCATGCCTGCTTCATGCAGTGCATGCATGCCCGAGTCAGCAATTTTTTTTATAAATAATGCAACTTTTTAAATCATGTGCTCCTATTCCTTGAAACTATAGAATGTAACCGGTTTTTATTTTAATATAAGGTCACTGTGGGCAAGACCGTCTACAAGGCAAGTCCGTCAACACATTATAACTTTTGAATTAGAAAGCGTTTGCCGCTTTGGCGTCGAGTTTATAAGTCAGTTTTTCGTGCTAGTTCCCTCACTCTAAAACAGATGGCGCTGTGACAACGAACTTCAGAGCAATACGCGTAAACAAGTCATTACGTGTATGGAACTCGAAGTGATAGTGCGACAGTCTGCAAATAAAATTGTTAAAAATAGTTTGTGCCAAGATTTTGCACCAGAAATTGACTACGTAAGTAATATAAGACCCGGCAATCTTTATTATGTGTTTAAATTATCAGATATTGGCTTAGTTTTGTAATTATACGTTCAATCTATCATCACATTAAAATTTTGCTAAGTTGGAAAGTCCGTCTACTATGCACCAGGCAAGTCCGTCATATGCCGACTTTCCTTGAATCAGAGGTTACCAACTGTTAAATGGCTTCAATATTATTTATTACGATTTTATAAGGGTACTACAGATATGCATCTTTACAACATTGCGCATGATGTTTGTGTTTTGTGTTTATTAACAATTTTAATCTCGAAACTACTAAAAAAATATGTTCTTCATCCTCAGCACTATGTAACCGAAAATACAAATAAGAAAATACCTATTAAGTAAATAAATAAATAAATTGTTGAAACTGGCCATCAGGTACATACTTTTTATATATAACTGCTGTATTTTCAAAAGTATATTTGACAGACTTCAATAAATAGTTCTAGAGGAATATTTGTTTCAATAGGTTATGGTTAAATATTTACAAATATACCTTTTATAGTGAGCTTTTTCTTCTATTTTTCGGATGAGTTTTATCTTTTGAGATTTTGTGTTCCGTATAAAATATGAGTGGTCAAAAACTAGATCGCTTTAATATTGAAAAGCTACGCGGTCAAGACAACTGGTTAGAATGGAAGTTCGACATAAACCTGCAACTAACTATGCACAAACTGCAAGGTATAGTAAAAGGCGTCGAGTCTGTTCCTGTTCCGCCAAGTAGTGATGCGCCGGCTGACGAAACCGAAAGTTATCAAAAGAAGCTTATCAAATATGAAGAACGTGATTCACTATTATTTCACTATTATTAGATAGACGATTACTTCAAAGTTCCCGATCTAATTGCTGTATATGTCTTTCAGAAGATGAACCTCAGACTTACAAGCAAGCAATGGATTCAAAGAACCATAAAGAATGGCGTAATGCCATGGAAGAGGAAATGAATTCTCTTAAACAAAACAATACGTGGACTCTTGTTGATTTACCTCAAAATAGAGAGGCCCTCAGCAACAAATGGGTCTACAAAATTAAAAAGAATGTTGATGGTTCTATTGAACGTTTTAAAGCTCGACTAGTCATCAGAGGATTCAGCCAAGAGCACGGGATCGATTATCACGAAACTTTTAGCCCTGTTGTTCGCTGGGATACGATTCGGACTATGCTTAGCGAAGCAGTTCTTAGAAAAATGCACATTACCCAATTCGATGTCAAGACTGCCTTTCTGTACGGCGACATCGACGAGGTTATATATATGGAGCAACCTGTGGGATTTGACGACGGATCAGGCCGCGTCTGCAAGCTTCTCAAAAGCCTATACGGCTTGAAACAAGCACCACGGTGCTGGAACAAGAAGTTTTGTTCGTTCCTGTTTAAATATAAGCTTCAGCAAAGTGACTCTGATCCGTGCTTGTTTATAAGCCAAGATCGGCAACTCATCATCATGATCTACGTGGATGATGGATTAGTCCTATCTCCAAACAAAACATGTATGGAAGAGTTCCTGAGTGCCCTGACGGCAGAATTTCAAGTTCGAACTTCTGAAGTTGGCTGCTATCTTGGGCTAGAAATAAATCGCCTAAATGACGGCTCAATATTTATCAACCCAGGAAGCCTACATAAAAACTATTTTAAAACATTATGACATGTGTGATGCAAACTCTGTTGTTATTCCGATAGACAAAAGTCAGATGACAGAAAATTTCAAACTCGACAGTGACACGAATGTCAATAATTTTCATTACAGAGAATTGGTTGGAAAATTATTATATTTATCGGTTGTGAGTAGACCGGATATTTCCTTTGCTGTAAATGTATTATCGAAACATGTTGAAAAACCCGATACGTGCCACTATGCGATCGCTAAACGAGTCTTGAGATACTTGAAGGGAACCCAATGCCTTGGTATATTGTACAAGTATTCGTCAGCGGAAGGAAATTCTTTCATAGCGTATAGCGATGCGGACTACGCCGGAGACAAGGCTACGAGAAGGTCGACTTCTGGCTATGTATGTCTGGCCGCAGGGGGAGCAGTGTTGTGGTCTTCAAAAACGCAAAGATGTGTGAGCCTTTCAACGACCGAGGCAGAATTTGTTGCAGCCAGCCTAGCAGCCCAGACGGTAATTTGGCTCAATCGTCTCTATAAAAAAGTGCGAGGATTCGACGTTATACCTACATTGTTTGTGGACAACCAAAGTGCAATCAAGCTAGTCAAAAACCCTGTGTTCCATTTCAAGACTAAGCATATAGATACACGGTATAAGTTCGTGCAAGAACTGCACCACGAAAAGATGGTAGATGTCCTCTACGTGCCATCCAAGGAGCAAGTAGCGGATACGTTGACAAAAGCTTTGCCCAAGGAAAGCTTCCTCAGAGCACGCACCTTGTTGGGCATGATAAGTAAGCCTGCCCTGATGTAGGGGGAGTGTTGAAACTGGCCATCAGGTACATACTTTTTATATATAACTGCTGTATTTTCAAAAGTATATTTGACAGACTTCAATAAATAGTTCTAGAGGAATATTTGTTTCAATATAAATATTGGCCGCAAACTAAGCATAGCTTAGCTTTTACTATTGGTGCTAGGCGACGACATATACAAACTTATATAGATAAATACATAAAAAACAAACATGACTGGAGGAACAAATATCTGTGTAGATTATACAAGCAAATGCCCCTACCGGGATTCGAACCCATGATCATCGCCTTCATATGTTATATTATTATACCTATGACACATATTATTACCCTTTTTACTCCTCTTGAATTTTATAATACGGTTGTAGTCATATTTTCTTGACAGTTTTGAAGATTAAAATCATTGCAGCCATATCAGTCCGTACGTATTTTTTATTTCGGAACATTTATTGTACTTATTGTGGTTTAGGCGTTTTGCCTACACCGTGATCACGACACGCTGTACCGCGCGTGCCACGCCGCTATGTGACGTGGGTTCTTCGCCTTACTTATCCTGAAAATTTATGTATGTAGGGTACCTACTTGTGTTATGGAGGTTGGTATATGTGTTCGTATTCGAATCCTTACAAAGAATAAAACAAGGTTCACACTTTTATATTGGTTATCTTGAGTCGTGCGCTCGGTGAACGATTGGAATATATAAATACCAGGAGTAACTACGAATTACCAGTGTTTACATTATCTCTTGTCAAGCGTACTTGTCTTTTCCGAAAAACCATCAGAAGTGAAACCTCGAGATCCCTATCAACTGAGATCATATCGTTATACTGGTTTACTGGTGGTTGGTTATGGTGGTATTAATATCAAAGAAAAAGAAATACTGCATAAATAAAATAAATAAATAATTATAATTCCATAAGTTGATACAAAATGCTATGCAATAGCTTTACCGCGGCAGTCCCCGAGTGCCACACGTCTTTTTTTTTTATTACAGCCAAAGTACTAATCCGATTTCTTTGTAATTTGGGAATGTTGAATATACATACAATGAAGGTCGTTTTCTGAAAAAAAAATATATTGAATTATCTCGTGAAAAAATAGATAAATATAGATAAAGATATTTTATTGAGTTAATAAAGGTGCTTATACTACGTACTTACATTGTTTTACTTACATCATTTTTAGGGTTCCGTACCCAAAGGGTAAAACGGACCCTATTACTAAGACTCCACTGTCCGTCCGTCCGTCTGTCACCAGGCTGTATCTCATGCACCGTAATAGCTACAGTTGAAATTTTCACAGATGATGTATTTCTGTTGCCGCTATAACAACAAATACTAAAAAGTACGGAACCCTCTGTGGGCGAGTCCGACTCGCGCTTGTCCGGTTTTTTTTATGGTACAAAACCAACAGGCAAGTAAGTGTCATCTGACCCCCGTACTAGTAAGAAGTAAGAACTGTATCACGGTTGATCAGGATTCACCGTCCTCACATATCATTTTCAACACGTACCAATCGATTTACACTTAACATGTTGTGCAGTTTATTACATTTATTTATTTGTATTACAAGATAACTTAATATTTAACATGACGACAATGTACACAAAGGATGAATACGAGTAGTGAACAATTTCTTAGCATCTGGACTGCGGCCGTTGCCGGGCCGTCTTAGAAGTAAACAAGTAGTATACGCAAAGACTTAAGATCATAGAAAGTGGGTCTCTATTGTTTCCCATACAGTTTTAAGTCATAATGTATTGTTTGTCCGCATTTTCGTTAGTCATAATTTGGTTTTTCTCAGAAACGCGTAACTTTTCAGGATTGCCATAAAACAAACCTAACCTAACCTAACCTATCTATAGGATAATCTAAGGAAATTCCTGAAAAGTTAACGGTTTCAGAGTTATGACTAATGATAATATGACTATCATTACATTATGACTTTCAATAATTATGTCAAACAAAGGGATCCGCATAGAAAGTATTATGGGATGTTACAAATTCGAGTTTTTCACACTGTTAATCCCGATTTTAATTAAAAATTAATTAAAAAGTAGCTAATTACCATATATATATATATATATATATACGGTAAACATTATTAAATTCTACACGAAATATGTAAAGGGTCTAGCAGGCTTAGGAAGGAGAAGTGGCCCCTGTGACGACAATCGGATTTTTATAATGTCATTTGTTGGCTAATATCTTATAATATAGAAACATCTTAACTTTCAGCCCCCTATTTTAAACCGTTAAACCTTAAGGCAACGAAATTAAACCTCAATTAAACAGATCTCCAAAGAAATCTCCTTTAGAATGAAAGACGCCTTTGCGCTAGCGGAACGCTTTCGTTGACATTTTTTTTAAAGTATGGAGCACCAATTATATTGATTAATTTTTCGCATGGTAGTAGCTAATACTATTCGCAGTTTATGTGTTTTTTTTCTATAGGTGTATCTTTATAAATACTTGTTGAAAAGAACTGTCAAAAAATCTCTGACATTTTAATAATTATTTTTTCAGGGAATTAAATATAAAAAAAAACCCGAGTTATTCTCCTACTCATTCTTTGTAGCTATGATTTGATTTGATGATTGCTCTACCTTACATGTATAGTTCAGGAGAAAAACTACTTTGAAAGGTGTCCATAAAATGACGTTTTTGACATTATCTCGGTGACGGTTCAACATTAAGGCTAAAAGTTAAATTAAATATATTTATTTGCATTAAGTGTAGTAAACATTAATGGTCATCTTTATATATGTAAACTTAGATCACACACTTAGCTAATAATAAGCATGCAATAATTTTTTATACACACTAACAACTATATTTAGTATACTTACAAACATGAAATGATTTAAAAATTTAACATTATACTACAAATTTCAATCATATTGTTCATGTTAAATAGCATAAGTAAATAAGGATTACATTTTATTCTTCGTTATCAGATTCTAAAAATTCATTCATTATATAAAAACATTTTTCTTTTAACCATGTAAATAGATGCCGCCTAAACTGGGTTATCGATGGTTGTTGTCTTATTACGAGAGGTAAATTGTTAAATATTTTTATTGACATAGAGTGACAATTTTTCCTCTGTAACGCGCTTCTACATCTCGGCATAACTAATTTTAAGGTGTTTCTATATTATACGATAGCCAACAAATGACATTATAAAAATCCTATATTCGTTACAGGGGCCACTTCTCCTTCCTTAGCCTGCTAGACCCTTTGATAACTGTCGCAATCTCGCACGTAATTTGTTTCTAGTACTTTTCCAATAGATAATTCAATATATATATTTTTTTTTCAGAAAACTACCTTTTTTGTATATACAACATACCCAAATTATAAAGAAATCGGATTAGTACTTTGGCTGTAATAAAATAAAAATGATTTTTCTTTTATTGCATTTTTTTTAATGTGAAGCATTTGAGGCTTAGTTTTTGGTGAAAGTACTACATATATATAGGTTAATAATCCAGTAAAAGGAAATTATTTTTTTCGCTCAGGGCAGTTTGCCCATGCTTACCCGGCTATACCCTTTTCGAGAGATAGACACGTTTTACACGTAAAGTGCGAATAGTGGCACCATTATTGTGCTATTTGGTATATTATCGATTTTTGCATTTGAATGGCTTTAACTAACATTATTATTGATTTTATTTTATTTATTTATTTCACAACATATGATTACAGTACAAATTATATTAATGTCAATTTATAAGAATCTATATTGTGATCGTCACAAATAAATCTTAATAATAGCAAGATAATCCAAATAAATTAATATCATTAATAATATATGTATAATATGAAAAAAAAAACACCTGAAAAGGATCATCAAGTAATATCAAATTATAAACAATATATTCAACTTAGTCAATTTGTGTAATAAATAATGTCCTATAATATTTATTTATTTATATGTACAGTTCAATTATTGAGATAATAAATATACTTACAATGTTGATTATAAAAGATCTCCAGATTAAAGTTAGGCTTCTCCGTGGGGTATGTATCTCCCCATGATATTTCTAATATAAATGACTTCTCATCATCAATGTTCTGAAAATTAAAGACAGAAAAGTATGAAATATTCCACCATCAAGGATATGGAGAACACTAATAATCCAGTAACTCCTCGCTTTTTGTAACGGGGTTCGTTTGCATCAAATCCGGTAGTTCTGATTGTTGCAGATTTGTTTATGATGTTGGCTGAATTAATAATCCAGTTAATGACCTAAAGTGCCGAACGTAACTTTGTCAAAAAACGAAGAAACCGCGCAAATTTAGTTTTTCTTTTGATTTGGGCGATTTTATAATCGTCCCTCAATTATGTGAAAATGATATAATTATACCTTGCCCTAGTTGCTAAGAGCAGGAAGAAATATAGCATAGATTGGGCTTAGTGAGCTAACCCTAGGCCTAACCCCCAAAAAGAGAAGGGTCTTCTTGGGGGTAGGCATGGTACAATCTCGTGGCTAACGGGCCAACACAGCTTTGTTTGACTTAAAGACCCTAGCGGCATCGCCTGAGACAAAAGTGCATACTTTTGTCAGTTACATACAGTTAGGCCAAAAGATGTGCAGAATTTGCCTTAAGCATTTGTTCACAAACACTTGGAGTTTTGTTATTAGGTCCCGAGTAAATAATAATAGAAAGAACCCATATAAATAATAATAATAATTCAGCCTATATACGTCCCACTGCTGGGCACAGGCCTCCTCTCATGTGCGAGAGAGCTCGGGCTATAGTCCCCGAGTTAGCCCAATGTGCATTGGGGACTTCACATACACCTTTGAATTTCTTCGCAGATGTATGCAGGTTTCCTCACGATGTTTTCCTTCACCGAAATGCTAATGGTAAATATCAAATGATAGTTCGTACATAAATAAGTTCCGAAAAGCTCATTGGTACGAGCCTGGGTTTGAAGCCGCGACCTCCGGATTGAAAGTCGGACGTCGTATCCACTCGGCCACCACCGCTTAACCTATAAATAACACTAAAAAGCCTGCTTCTTGGAAATAATGGTTGATATTTGTATATATTGCTGCTTGAAGAGATCTTAACAAGAAACAAATATTATAATGGCTAGTACATACCTTGGCTACAATTCTACAATAATGAATACGACAAATTAAACAAAATTTCTCTTATTACGTTTACGTTTAAATGGTATGGCTTCTCAAAACCGATAAACCAAGCATTTAAACACAATTAAACTTAACAAAATTCACTGTATTCCCTAAAAACATGCATTAATAAATGCATTCATTTCCAAATTACGATTTAAACTTGGTTCGGTAAATTTTCTACTGTCAACAAAATGTCAATTTGATAAACAGCTGACTTGACAGATCAATGACCATTTGACCCATCGTCAATGGTATTTTCCATGCTTTTTCCTACAAATATCATTTTTTAGTCATTTAGTCATTTATTTATTGCAACCATAGTTTAGTACAGATCTTAATAACAAAGTACATTCACATTTGCATTGCAAAATTAATGTTGTCTATTGTCATAATGCATACGTTTGTTTCTACAAAGAAGATAATAATTATCTTCTTTGTAGAAACAAACGCACAGTTTTATACAGTTTGTTTAAGACTTCACTTCAGACGATTTTTTTAAATAAATCTCCCTGAATGCAAAGAGCATATAATCACTATGTATACATACCGGCATTACCGGCGTATAGCAATACTTTTTTGACTGACATTTAAATCACTGCAGATAGCAAAAAAATACGTTATTTATTTGAATAGAAACAACGTTCACGTTCACCGTTCACTGCCGAGTTGTTAAAAAATCGTATGAAATAATAATTTCTCTAAAATTATAACAATCAACTACGGTTACTTGTGAAATTTCGCATGACAAAAGGACATCTTGAAAGCTTCACATTGTGCTTGCATTGTTACTAAGATGGAGAACAGGAAACCCGCAAGTAATCATTTGAAAGTGCCAACTTTCCCCGTAGACACCCCCATGCGGTCGAGCTCCAAAGCGAACATCGCAAACACGAAAGAATCCACTCCTGCGAGCGAGGAGAAAACTTCCTTGGCATGGACAAACTTAGAAATCGGGCCGAAGCTGGGATATGGTAAATTTGGAAAGGTGTATCTGGCGCGCGAGAAGGAGTCCCATTACTTGGTAGCGCTGAAGGTATTGTGCAAGAGCCAGATCCTGAAGACGAACATCGAGCACCAGGTGCAGCGTGAGGTGGAGATTCAGTCACGGCTGCGGCACCCCAACATCCTGCGAATGTTCCACCACTTCCAAGACGAGAAGCTTATCTACCTCGTCCTGGAGTACGCCAAGCACGGCACGCTCTTCGTGCGGCTCATGCAGCGCGGCCGCTTCGACGAGAAAACTGCCGCCATCTACATCCGCGACCTCACCAAGGCCCTCATCTACTGCCACGCCAAGAATGTTATACACCGCGACATCAAACCTGAGAATATACTTATAGGATGCAATGGGGAGCCTAAAATAGCTGACTTTGGCTGGTCTGTGCAGTCCGCATCCTCTAGAAGAATGACGTTCTGTGGAACTATGGAATACTTATCACCAGAAATGGTAGAAGCAAAGCCCTACAGCTACAAAATTGACATTTGGAGTCTCGGTGTGTTATGCTATGAGTTACTTGTAGGAATACCTCCGTTTGATGATGAGCACAGCAGCACAGAGCAGACTTTGGAAAAAATTAAATATGTAATAATTGAGTATCCAAAGTATGTGTCTGAGAAGGCAAAGGATCTCATGGGCAAGCTACTGATGGTGAACCCGGACAAGCG
Source organism: Cydia pomonella (assembly GCF_033807575.1). NCBI lineage: Eukaryota > Metazoa > Arthropoda > Insecta > Lepidoptera > Tortricidae > Cydia > Cydia pomonella. The sequence goes on from NC_084703.1 coordinate 50,098,275, forward strand.
GCTGCCCCTCGCCAGTGTGCTGCAGCATCCCTGGATTATAGAGAACGCTCCGCCGGGGGCGCTGCCTCCTACCTTCAACCCTGACCCCTAATGCGAAAGTAGAGAATAAACAATAATTATGTTGCAGGCTAATGTTAATTATTGATGCTGAGGCTTTTTTTACTGGAAAAATTAAATCTATCTGTATATCTGCTAGGTATTCTAATTGCACTCAATCTTAGGACAAGACCAAATACATGATGTGAGTCATTCTCCTGGTTGAGAGGTAGCAAATATTTGCATTCTCATTATTTTATTGTGTATTTATTTCTCAATAGCCAGGTCCACACATAGCGATGCTCAGAGTATGCTCGCTCTGTGTGGACCCGGCTATTAACTTCTAGCTGCAGTTTTAATAAGAATGCACCTTTAGGATATTTTTCATTAAAATATAGGGCTATCTGTAAAATAATGATGCATGCCATTTTAATAGGAATATTGTTTGTAGTAGCATAATTTATATTTTAATTTTATGAAATGTAATTAGATAGTGATTTATATGTATGATTATGGTATTTATTTTGTAAGGAGGAAATAATTGTAGTCAATGTTATAATCCCTGCATTTATAATGACTAGTCATTTGGAGTCAAGTTTATTTGGTATGTTCATTCTAAAGACTAATTATGACTGAACTAGATTTAAAGAAATGTTAACTTAAATCATGATAATATTATATAGTTTAAATACATAATTATAAAACCAAGGTATTATTTTTTCTTCATATAGTAGAGGTCCATAGCATACTTATCAAAATTAGGGTCTATTTTCACAACACAATCCCAGTACATGAGTTCGCCAAACAGACATATAAAGCTCAAAAAGTATCTTATTAGCACAATTGGATTAGGACCAACCTCGAAATCCCTGGAAGTCATGAAATTTGGTAAGTATATAAATTAAAAGCCCCTTTTTCATGCCCACATCATTTGACATTTGGGGACCTTAAGGAATCACAGCCATCTTGTAAAATGTCTACCATCCTGGAAAATTCGCGTTTTACTCTGAATCTACGTTCTCTATTAAAATATAGTGTACGGCAACATTCAAGCTTATTAAATTCTACAGAAAATAGTCCTAAACATCTTTGCGAAGAAAATCGTTGCATCTTGCTATAAAAAATACTCGCTGAACCCAGATTTAGCGCTTATTAGGGGATATTCTCTTAATATTCCTATTAGACTTGGAAGAATATGAATTCCACTTTTAACTATTCATTTGTACATGATCTACCCCAATACAGTGTAGGATTTTTCCTCAATTTTGTTCACCAAGGTTTTAATCGTTGCTGCATTCTATAAGAATGCCAATACGGAAACTCCAAGTCGTCTGTCATGTTTATTTTTTAAGAAAAAAAATGTTAAAAATTAGATCAATGACGTCATTAAAACATGTTTATATTTTTATTTTCTCTAAGCAATGTCAATAAAGCCCCATTATTCTTCCTGTGACTTAAGGGGACAATATTTAGCAGCTAAAAAAAATACAGGACTAAAATTAATAATTTCGAAGATAATACATTTTATTGTTTCTTTACATATATATTTTTTTTTTCACGGTTTATTGACGGTCGCATTTTATTTTAGCTTTAAAGGACGTATGAGAAGTGTGCCTACCTTGTCTCAAATTTTCACAATTTTATCATGTAGGATTTATAGCGTTTCTATGTATTTGTTCCATTTCTATGGAAATAGGGTTGTCACATATAGTATGAAAAGTGAAGTTTCTGTTCCGCTTACTTATTGACTGTCGTGATTCCTTTAGTTGTGCTAAGGTATGTGGGATCAATTTATAATTAATTCTACGTCTAATCTTCATCTGAATAATAAAAACTTTCGTCAACTGTGAGTTACAAGTTTTCATCTTCATTGGTTTCGGGCTTTAAATGTGACACAACTTTATCTGGTATAGGTAGACATTTTTTTTATTACGTCGGTCTTTTAGAGACAAATCCGAAATATCAAAAAAAGATTTGGGAGCACGCCGAAAAAGAGTTAAAGTTTTTGTTTTTCGGTCTACCTTTCGAGAGTGCAGATGCTCACGATCATACCGCCAAAATTTGTTTCGATATTCACCGGCTTGCTCGGACAGCATTCCTATTACTGCAATGTTCTGCCGCCAGAGTGCAGCACTAGCACTTTTCGTATACCATAGATTAACTTATACATACTGTGCCTTAAACTGTTTTTTATTTATTTATTTAAACTTTATTTCACTCATAAAGAAAATGTACAAATGGCGAACTTAATGCCAAAAGGCATTCTCTACCAGTCAACCATGGGGTCAAACAGAGACATTTGTGTATGTTGGTGCAGGAAAAATTAATAACAAATGATAAGGAAAAAATTTAACGTGAAGTCAAATAATATTAAAAATATATAGATAGTTAAATACTACTCTGGCGCAAATTGACAAGGAGACCCGACCCCACATAGGTGGGATAAGGGAAGGAACATACAACATTGTTTTTTAACAAGCTTTTACAGATAATAAAATATGACATTGATGCACCAAGGTTGTTTACAAAGAGCCTACCGGGAAACGCGAAAATCGAAATTTAGTTATCTGCCTCTTCATTGCTCGAATATGCAAAAGTGATAAAGAGGTTAGATATTGAAGTTTAGATTTTTCTTGTTTCCCCTCATGTGTTGACCCTCATATTGTGATGGATTGTGGTAGTGGCGTCCCCTACGCAGAGTTTCGCGTAATATTCCCTATTGGCAAAGGACTCGTATCAATGATTTCCCAATCCTGCATAGAATCTTCTACTGTTAGCTTTCTATCTACATATAACCATAGATAGGGCTTCGTTAGCACTGAATGGTAGTTTGTGGTTTCGATCTTATTAAATCGGCAATTTGATTGAAAGGGCTTTTCAATAATTTTTTGACCACAAATTCAAAATCGCGAGCAGAACTTCTAGTAAGTTTTTCACCCGTATCATTAGTTACAATTTTTGACATTACTTTATAATCTTTGATGGAGGATGACCTTCAAGTGACTCTTGTAAACGTTTAAGGTCACGGCGCTTCTGGTACTCATTTGGAGAGTTGGAGTCGCGTTTCTAATAATCTTTTATTATTGCATTACTCATATCAGTATCGCTTAAAATCTTATCAGGCTGTATGTAATTGAAAATTTCTCTAATTCGTTCTTTCACACCTTAATCCTTGGGTTTGGTTTTCGTGCCACGAGATTTTGCTGCAGCTACAAGAATTTTGTAAATTTCTAGTCTGGTAGCAGACTTGGGGTGAGCATCTCCTATCGATATGACTTATCATATGTTTCCTAACTCATGTGCATTGCACTCAAAGCGGACGCAACCGAATGGCTACATGCTTATTACGACTGAATAGAAAAGTCTCAGTTAAACGGTACATATGCCCATGACCAAAGATCAATTGGCGGACTCACCTTCATAGCTACCAGCGTACATACAAGTAGATATCTACAGGAAATCAAATGATGTACAATATCTTTAATTCGGAAAAAGAAAATAACACTTCGTAATTAAACTTGAAATCCTTGAAAAGTGACAACCCTAACTTATTTGTTTGAAAATTCATATTTCGCGAATCCTGCAATATTTTCATCTGATTTTTTTTCTTGGTAATGGTGCTTCTTATATACTATTCGTTAGTTTTAAAATAAAATACGACACTTGTAGGATAGTCGAAAAAAATATTTTTTAAATAGGGTTGTTTCCACCTACAAATCTTAGGGCAGAATTGTATCCCAATAAATTCTTTTGGATTAGGTATAAGAACATGTTAAACTACTTTTAGGGGATCTGTAATGACCATATTTTTGTAAATATTGAATTTAAAATATCTTTTGGCACACATCACGTGACCAAACTCGAAACGTCTTTGAAGATTTTGATAACGTCACAACTCGCGGATTGACAATGTTGGCAGTTAGGCGATAGACAACAAATGACAAATGTATGATATTAGAAACCTCAATATCATTTTTAAAGACCTATCCATAGATACCCCACACGTATGGGTTTGATGAAAAAAGATTTTTTGAGTTTCAGTTCTAAGTACGGAGAACCCCCAAAATTTATTGTTTTTTTTTTTCTATTTTTGTGTAAAAATCTTAATGCGGTTCATGGAATACATCTACTTACCAAGTTTGAACAGTATAGCTCTTATAGTTTCGGAAAAAAGTAGCTGTGACATAATCGGACAGACAGACGGACATGACGAATCTATAAGGGTTCCGTTTTTTGCCATTTGGCTACGGAACCCTAAAAATGATATTAGAAACCTCAATATCATTTTTGAAGACCTATCCATAGATACCCCACACGTATGGGTTTTCTTCACAGATTAATAATATGGAGCTAGATAGGACCATGGTATAAGAGATGGCATTATTATTAGCATTACATTACTCATCTTTAGAGATACTATAGTATCCAGAGGCGTAGCGAGGGGGGGGGCTAGGGGGGCCATAGCCCCGGGCGGCACATGAGAGGGGGCGGCAAAATACGGTATATAAAAAACATAAAATTAAGAAATCCATATTTTCAAATCGTGCCACGAAACGAACCAATGCACCGCGGGAGCGCACGGCGGTCAATCGCTGCCGGAGTGCTTACACCGCCGAGCATACACGATTGTTCGCTGGGCTACAACCGCGAAAATCGAAGTTCGTCAATTGCGGGCATTTTTCTCTGTACTCTAATTACGTCTTAGTGAGAGTAAAAGAGAATGATACCCGCAATTTGCGAATTTCGGTTTTTGCGGTAGGCCCCCTGTATAACCGATAACCCTATATGACATCACACCAAATTGAACACGGTGCCCTCTGCGCGCAATCTGGGCGCCTTCGGCGCCATCATTCGCAAAAATAGTCGGGCGTAGCCCAATGAACGTGGTGCGATACGCGCGATTAAATGCCGGTGGCTTCGGTGCCCTCATATTAAAAGAGTCGGGCTTAGCCTGACGTATGTTGTCACGCTGCGGGCGATGGAATAACGGGCGCCTTTTGCGCTCTCATGTAAAAGCATTGGGCGCTTTACGTGCGCTGCTGTGCTGAAGGGACCATGGCACAAAAATAATGTAAAATGATTTTAAATAATCGATTATGAAATTATAACCCCAAAATTAATTATTAAAAAACTTTCAAATATAAAAGCAGACTACTGAAAATTGCGCTCTAAAACGTATGAAACAAGAAAACATTCTCATCTGAAATAATAATTTACCTTAAAAATTATCAGTAAATAATAAAAAAAAACTTTTCACCACACCAACGGGTAAAGGCTCTCTTGATTGTTAAAAAACGAAGGAGAAAGTTGAATTTTATCCACATGCATGTGAGGCAAAGTAATCAGATGCAAATTGTAAGTTGTTACCTAGTGTTGTTTACTTTTAAATTATCATTTCCAATGATAAATGTATTATTACGTTCATTTGAATTTGATTTGGTTTGATTTTATTGGTATTTAATTTCATAGTATTTTCCTCGCTTTGGTGTGGTGAAAAATGTTGTGTTTACTCGGAGGCAAAGTCTGTTTAACCCTGAAACCCTCGCAACGGCCACGATTCCACCGCTCGAACTTCAATTTTTGAATCTTTCGCTTGCTCGGGTATCAATATTAGTACGAGTGGTTAACAACAACGTTGCCCCCTTGTAAAGCAAATAACAATTACATTCGCTGTAATGTTTTTTTTTTACCAAGATGTAAAAATAAATAACGTGTCGTGTGCAAATACACACACATTTTTGTCGAATTTGATCAAAACGTATGACGTCAGCAATACGTGGTTAAAGTCTGTCGGGTTACTCGTTCCCACAGTGTATTCAAAAATTAGTAAATTATGTTAAATTGTATTTCTTTATTTAAAAGATGTAAATATGCAATATTTTCTCCGTGATTACTTCAGATGAGATTTTTTTCTTTTTTCATGCTTTTATGAGCCAGATTTTCAGTAGTCGAGTTTTGGTTTTTGAACATATTTTTGTATTTTACCACTTTTACCCAACTTTGTCTAGTCAGGTCATATGTTATGTCACAAAGGTTTTGACTGATAATATGTAATACAAAGTTTTTGATAATAAAAGTTAGCCATGATTTGAAAGCTTGTTTTATATGATCAAAACGTATTATAATTGTTTTAAAATTTAGATCGCGACTTTATTTACTACTTGTTTACTTTGGGATTGTCGTTAGACGCGAATACGCGGCTGGATTGTGAAAAAATATACTTCACAAAAGGGACTAAAAATCAGTGTCACATAAATAAAATAGGTACAATTGTTTATTTATATGAACCTACTTTATTATAACGCTATTTTATCACCAGCATTTAGTTCTTCGACAAGTTTATACTTCAGCTAATACCTTCATACTTAGGGTACTTTTCAGTAACATGCTTATTTTTGACTGCCATTCAACGAGTAGGTTTGGTAAAACATGTCCAATACACATGATTTAAGTATCTAAGGAAAGATTAAAGACCCAACATTTGTTTTATGTACGATTCAACCATGTAAAACAGAAAAATTTATAAATAGGGATCAAAATCACCTTAAAGAGGCCGCGTATTTTTTTCATGATTTTTTATACATTTGCGCTTACTTGTAAAGCATGCTGTGTACACTTGTTATGAATCTCGTGCTAATTTTTAAGCCATCATATGCAATTATATGTTTTTCATGATATTGTACGATATCTGTTTAGTGTGCCTAATAAAGTAAAATAATAAATTTAAACCATTTCCTTCGAAAATTAAATAGAATAAACTGTAAAAACTGTACCTATAACTTTTTTATCAGTAAAAATCTTTGTGACTGAACTTACGACTTGTCTAAGTGATGTTGGTCGTAAATTGGGGCGGAAAATTTCTGATCGGCCCCGGGCGGCAAACATATACGCTACGCCGCTGATAGTATCTCTAAAGATGAGTAATGTAATGCTAATAATAATGCCATCTCTGGGTTGTGCTTGACGTCTATTCCTCAGCCGTGGTGCCCTGCTTAGCCAAATAGCGGTATCTCAATTGAAAAAAAAAACTTCGGTCGCGGCAAGCGAGCAAGCTGGTGGTGTGCACAGTTAAATTGCTATTTAAAAATTACAATTAAAACGTGTTAAACAAAAGTATAACTTGTATCGGTCACAGAAGTGCTATTTTGGTGGAAGTGTTGTGTGGACTTGCGACGTTGCGTTGCCGAGTTGTTTACGACTTAACTCGCTCGGGAAACAAAGGCCCTAGCAACTGGTGACAATACTGCACCGTACTTAAGTGCACTCTAATCACTTAACGATACGGATTAAATTAGAAGTTTCTGTACCATGGTGAGTTTACTACGATCACCTTCAAATTCATGTGGCAGATCTGAGCCAATTTTGTCAAATTTAGAAGACGATGCTACTTTCTTAGAGAAGCGGCAATTAACATCCAGGAAACGTAAAGAACCAGATCCAGACTCTTCAATACGCGACGACATTCAACTACTCCGAAATGAAATTAAATCTTTATTTACAACATTCTCGAACACGCACAATGCAAATATGAGTACAATGCAGCAAGATATGAAAGAAATAAAGGATCAACTCTGCGACATTAGGACGTCAGCGAACAAAGTCGTCGAGGAACAAAACAAACTTAAAACCGAATTGCAACAAGTTAAATCTCAGTGCGCCCAGAATGAAAACCGAATACAATCTCTAAAAACTGACTTAGATAGTCTAAAAAGTTCGCAATCACTGACTTCGCAACTACATACGCCGACTTTTACCTACGATCAAGTTATCGGAGAACTCCAGGACCGTACTCAGAGGCAAAAAATATAATTATTTTTGGAATATCGGAATTACTGACGGGTGACAAGGGTGATCAAATTAACTACGATGCTTGCGAGGTATCAAATCTTATTAGATCAATTGACGAAAATTGCCCCGAACCGTTGAAAATATTTAGGATTGGTAAACAACACTCGGAAAAAAAACGTCCCATCAAGGTATGTTTTGAAACCGAACACACAGCGTTAAATATTTTACGTAAGAAAAAGGAATTACCGACCGGAATTAGAATCCATTCAGATCAGACTCTGAATCAGCAAAATCATATAAAGCGACTTAGGGAAGAATTAATTCAACGTCAAGAGAATGGCGAGAAAAACTTACGTATAAAGTATGTTAGAGGTTTACCAACCATAATTACACAACAGCCAAAAAACTTCACGGCCCCCACCCCTCAGAATTGACTGCTAACGCCGACAACCCATCAAGTAAGTCAAATAATGCCAACTATTCCGTCCTTGGAAATTACCAGAATATGTCCAAAGGCTCGCAGTCTCTAAACTTTCTCTACGCTAATGTTCGTAGCTTAGTCACACCGGGCAAAATCGAAGAATTACAGTGTATTCTCGAATGCATACCAAAAACAACACACCTGATTTTGCTCACAGAAACATGGATCAAAACAGAGACGGAAGCCAGACTTCTACAAATACCTGGATACTGCCACTATTATAACATAAGAACAGACTCCATAGGTGGCGGGGTTTCGATATTTATTCTAAATAGTATTGAACATGCCGTGACGTTTCAAACATACACAGGTGGAAACAATTTTTTGTGGATATCAATTTCAAAGCAATCGCTTAATATTGGAGCGGTATACAGACCGGGAAGAACAAACTACAACAATTTCATAACAACTCTGGAGGAACAACTTGAAAACAATAAGAGATCTATAGTTTTCGGCGATTTCAACATCGACCTCTTGTCCAACGATCAAACCACATCCCAATACATTTCTACAATAGAAGAATCCGGATATGCTATTTTAAATAAAATTGAAGCGTGCTACTGCACCCGAGAGACTGCATCATGTAAAACTATCCTTGATCACGTTTACACGGATCTAATCGAGGACAGCTTCAATTTTCACATTATAGACTCTGCCATGTCTGACCATAAGCAGATATACGTAGAGTTATTAAAAAGAAGCCCAAAACACAAACAAAAAATAAAATACGATTCTGTGGACTATACCAAGCTCATAAAATTAATGGAAATGGAACAAACGACTTTTGGTCAAGACCACGACTATTCGAAGTTTGAAAACAGTATACAAACTATAATCACACAAGCAAAAGTTACGAAGACTAAAATATTGAACCTACCAAAAGAAGACTGGATCAACAGTAATATCATTACACAAATAGCATTACGAAACACGCTATGGAGACAAATGAAGAAAGAACCAGACAACGAAGAGATACGCAAGCGTTTTACCCAACAAAGAAATAAGCTAACTCTTAACATTGCTAGAACTAAAAAACAATATTACCATGACGCTTTTGAAAAATGTAAAAAAAATCCTAAAAAAACGTGGACCCTTATAAATTCATTATGTAAAAACAGAATAAAATCAAATTACATTCCCCCTAAACTTCAATATCAAGACAAACTAATTACAGATACTAAACAAATTTGCCAGTGCTTTAACAAATATTTTACTACCATAGGCTCAAAATTGTGTGATGACATTCGTGTCCAATCTACAAAATCAAACGAAAAATGTCCAAATAAAAATTACTGCATACATAGACTAGACTCACTAGCGCTAACATCAATAGATGAAGTATCTAAAATAATCTCTAATTTGGATCCGAATGTCAGCGCTGGGGTGGATACTATCAATGCAAAAACCCTGAAATGCATAGGAAAATACATTGTTAAGGAATTGACTGACTGTATCAATGTGTGTTTTGGTAAAGGCGAGTTTCCCGATTCTTTAAAAATTGCTAAAGTGTCACCGATATACAAATCTGGGTCAAAAACAGAACCGGGAAACTACCGTCCGATATCAGTACTGCCTATCATGTCAAAAGTGTTTGAAAAAATTATCCATAACCGACTATTTTCATACTTAACTTCCATAAAATTTCTGTTTGATAGACAGTATGGATTCCGACCTAAAAGTAACACCTTATCGGCCACAGTTGACCTTGTCACTAAAATAAAGAATAACATAGACTCTAGAAACATCGGGCTTGGAGTGTTCGTCGACTTAAAAAAAGCATTTGATACAGTCAGTCATCCCATGCTCCTAGATAAACTACGGCATATTGGAATAACTGGCAAGGCTTATGGCATTTTTGAATCATATCTGAAAAATAGATATCAAGTAGTCAAGTTAGGTGAATATCAAAGCGATCCGTTACCTATAAATTGTGGCGTTCCGCAGGGCTCAATTTTGGGCCCTTTGCTCTTTTTAATTTATATAAATAACCTCCATGAAGCTGGATTACAAGGACATCTTACCTTATATGCGGACGACACGTGTTTATTTTATTTCGGCGATTCTGTACACAATATCTTACAACAAGCACAAAACGACTTAGACTTACTATCTAATTGGTTCCAACAAAATTTACTTACCATAAATACCTCTAAAACGTGTTATGTAGTATTTGCAGCCAAAAACAAAAATATCGAACAAATTCAAGATTTATATATAAACGGAGATAAAATATTAAGAAAAGACTATGAAAAGTACCTAGGTTTGACTTTAGACAGTAAACTTACATGGAAGCCACATATAGCTAATATAAAACCTAAAATTACATCGTTAACAGCAGCAATGCGCCACATAAGTAGTTATCTTCCAAAACAAACTCGTGTCAACATTTATAATTCTTTGATTAAGCCTCACTTAGAATATTTAACCGAATTATGGGGTAATGCAGCAGCGTCCAACATAAAAGATCTTCAAATTGCACAGAACAAAATTATTAAGGTCCTTTTTCATTATGACTATCGAACGCCAACTAAAACATTATACGAAAAAACAAAAATAATGAACCTCAAACAAATATACTCGTATAAAACCTGTATCCTAATACGTAAAATATTAAACAACGAAATACAATCAGAAATTAAATTTAGCAAAAAGAGTAAATTCCAAAGGATGAAACTCAGAAATGCTGAAAGCCTAGCCTTACGTTTTCCCAGAACCCGATATGGGACTTGTAACTTAATGTACGATGGTGCCAAATTGTATAATAGTCTACCGACAACCATAACAGATATAAAAAGTTTCAGCAAATTCAAATCGAAATTAAAAACATACATAAAAGACAATATTCAATAATAACACTTTAGTTATCTGAACCTTATTTAAAATCACCTCGCATACTCTATAGTACTTCCTTTAACTTAATTATTCTTGTGCAAACTAAATATATAAACAACTAAACATAAACATATGTACTTACTAATTATTAAAGATTTAACTAATCTATCAAATAAGTCTGCATGCTTGCTTACTGCTAATATATTATATGTATAGTTAATTGTTGTCTTATAAGTGAAATTTTGTAATTTCTTCAGACAATAAATACTCTTTAAACCGAAATTTAATGCAAAAATGTACCTTACATTTTAACCATAATGTTCCATATCCAGTTCTTTAGTTTTTGAGATACCGCCTTTTAGCATAAGGATGGCTGAGTGTGGCTAGATATAAATCTTGTATGAAGATACCTAGTAGAAAACAAAATATACCAAAAAATATTTAAGTAACTTAATCGTGTTTAATTTAATCTAGAAGAATATATTTTAATATAAATATTTTGATAGATTTACAATCATTACGTTGAAAATAAACTAGGAATGGTTATTTCTAAGTTGGTTTTTAATATAAATTCATGATAAATTCCGGTTAAACATATTAGTGATCACATTTATGTTAAGATATTAATTACCAATGTGGGTCTAAATCCGTAGTTCCACCAATAAGAAGTTGGATCAAAACTATATGTGAAGCTTTCCAAACCATGCCATCAAATACATTTCGGGACCGAGAAGATGAAATGAAACAGGCTGCCTAGTTAGGCAGGCAGGCAGATAGTTACTATATACTTACTGTTGAGACATAATTTTACAGTTTAAACAGAGTAGTGCTCTTAAGCGTCGCTGTATTTGCATTTCTTCTTAGTTACTTGGAACATATGTATGTAAATCAGTACTTATAAATAATATATTGTATTTGAAGCAACATCAGTTTTTATTATTTATTCTAAAAACTGATTTATGCAGTTTTCTGTGCATATAAAACGGACATCAGTACGACAAAGATTACTACATAAATCAGTTGCAATATTAAAATTATTATTATGTAGGTAAAGAACACAACACATGTATGTGCATGTGTGTGTGTGTGTCTATGTGTTCTTGTTACTGTATATAGAGTTTCCATTAGTTGAGAGCACGTCCACTAGGGGCAGCACTAGTAGAGACGTGAACGTGAAATCGCCGAGAGTTACTTATCTATTACAGTAATAATATATACTAATCTATGGATGGGACAGTGGCCTAGTGTTAGTTCCCTTTACTATAGTTGTGGCGCTGTAAACTTTTATAAATCTGTGGCACTTATTTGACAGTAAAGACTAGGGATTTCAAGAATTAAAATTGTCGATATCGATATTCTTAATGTTGTGACTACGATAAAAAATACGATGAATGACAGGACCCTCCTTCAGGAAATATGTACTTACTGTAAAAAAAGGATGAAAAAAAGTAGAAAATGTGTTTAAATTATATTTATTTTTAATCTTTAGTGGCTTTTGTCTTAAACGGTGCGCTTTGTATTTTTTATAGTAGTCATAGTCATAGTATCTTTATTCATGAACAATACAGAATTGTGTTTGAATATATGTACATAAAGTGAAAAACATGAGAAAAACAACAACAAAGAACTTATCAAATGTAGGTACCTACAAGTAAACAAATAAATATCAATCTAAAAATACGGCAACATTTAAATACTAAATAATAACAAGAGAAACAATACTTAAGACTTAAACAACATTAAACACTTCATCTACCGTATAAAAACATCCTCTCAACAAAAACTGTTTCAATTTGTGTTTGAAGATATTATACTTTGAAATTGTTTTAAGCTCTTCAGGTAATTTGTTAAATAATTTAACAGCCTGGTGTCTTGTACAGTGCTCCTCTACTTTCGATAATGGACGGAAGTTAACTTTTATATTTTTGGTGCGCGACACTTTGCGCATCTCCTGTTCTTCATCAGTTTCAAATCTAGAGCTATGTTTAACGAGATCCGTGAGTAATATAAGCACATATAAACTAGGCACCGTAAGGATACCAAGTTTTTGAAAATATTGCCTGCAAGATGTCCTTTGTGGGATGCGAAACATGATTCTAATAGCTCTTTTTTGAGAAATAAGAGCTCTATTGATGTTATACTGGAAGCTGTTTCCCCATAGCATAATACTGTATCTCAATTTAGCCTCTATTAGCGCATAATAAACTATTTTAAGATGGTCTATGTCAATTTCATCTCTGAGGGTTCTCAGGGCATAGCATGCTGAACTAACTGCGTTCTCAATAGCATCCAGCTCCTGTATCCAATTTAACTTAAAATCGAGACGTATACCGAGAAATTTTACACTATCAACTATTGCTACGGAGGTTCCATTTAAAGCGATTTGAAGCTTGTCAGTTTTTTTAGAGTTTTGATTAAATAGCATTATTTGAGTCTTATCTGTATTTAGGCATAGATTATTAAGAGTAAACCATTCGTAAAATGAAGATAATGCAAGATTGACTAATTCATTGAGCTCTATTATGTGATCAGCATGAATCACTGCATTCGTATCATCAGCATACATTATTAAGTTGCAATTTGGTACTACATTTGAGATAAATTTGACAAGATCATTTGTAAACATAATGAAAAATACAGGACCTAAGATGGACCCCTGCGGCACACCTCGTCTTATTTTCACTGGTGCAGACTTAAAGGATTTTACGCAACCATTTTTTATATCTTTTATTTCTACGTACTGGATACGGTTTTCAAGATAATTACGTAAGAGTCCGTAAGCTTTGCCCCTCACTCCATAAAAATCCAGTTTTTTCAGTAGCAGATCATGGTCTACTGTATCAAAGGCAGAACTAAGGTCTAAAAATAAGCCTACTACTCTCTTTTTATTGTGGATTTTTGATATGACATCATCAATCAAGTAATTAATAGCATCTATAGTGCCTATGTTCTTTTGGAAGCCAAATTGCCTTGGATTAATTATGCTATTGTATTGTAGGTGTTGCAGAAGGCGGGTTTTAATAAGCTTTTCGAAAATCTTTGACAAAACTGGAAGAAGTGATATGGGTCTGTAGTTTTTCGGATCTGTTTTTTGGCCTTTTTTGTATACAGGCACAACTTTGGCTACTTTTAACTGATCAGGGAAGATAGATTCATCATAACATTGGTTAAAAAACTGTGCTAAAGGTTCTGAGAGAAGACCGATAGTCTGTTTAATAACAAAAATTGGCATTTCATCAACGTCTTTGTAACTTCAAACGGTGTAATCGGCCACCACAGCATATCGTTATAGCAGATTTCATTGTGATGTTGTAAGAAGTTGATTGCGGAGGGCAAATTACCTGTACTTGACGTTTTACTGCAATCAAACTGATCAGATAATAATTCAGCAACATCTTGGGGTTTATGTATAATATTGCTATCGACTTTAAATACTAGTTTATTTTGTTTCGTGCCAGTTGATTTATTTCTATGCCTATTAATAACATTCCAAATACCTTTAATTGATCCTCCTGTTTCATATATATCCCGTTGTACAGCTATTTTTTTTGCATGTCGAATAACTTTTCTGTATAAATTTATGTATTTATCACGGTATGCTAAAATAGAAGAGTCGCAGTATGTTTTGTCTATATTTGTTAATACTCTTTTCATTTTACTAGATATCTTTACACCTTTTGTGATCCATTTTAATTTCTTTTGATCTTTATTATTGATTTTCTTCTTTTTTAAAATGAAATTTAGATGAAACTCTTCCGATATTTTACGAAGAAACCCGTTTATATCCAAATTTGTCCAACATATGTCTGCTAACCTACTTCTAAACGACTCTACAGATTTTTTGTTTAGGTATCTTTTCTCTATTACAGTTTGATCGCCATTGCCTGCTTTTTCTGAATTTAAGGTAAGACTACAGAAAATTGCAGCATGTCCATCTGCTAACCCATTATGTTCAACATATGTTGATATGTCTTGGGGAGAGGGCAAGTTGGTTATAAAGTTATCAACACATGACTGCAAATGGTTACGTTTAAAGGTTATGTCGTTAATAAGATGCTTAAAATTAAAACATTTTAGAAGACTAAGGAAGTCAGACCGTTGCTTTGTATCTTTTAATAAATTGACATTGAAGTCACCACAAATTATTGCTTTTTTATCACAAAGGTAATCTAACAAGAGCTCTAGTTGTTTTATAAATACTTCGAAATTACTGTCTTTGGGACATCTATAGCAGCAAACAATATATACATTCGTTTTGATATCTCTAATTCCACATATTTCAAAGCCGTCTGACACATATATTTTTTTTGCATATTTCCATTTCTTGTGTCTCTCTATTTGAAGACGCCATAATAAGTGTACCACCCCTTTTTTTGGTTGGCCTTGTGTTAAATGAGACTAACTTATAATTGGGTAGGGTAAAAGATGAAACAGAGTTTTTATTGAGAAAATGTTCGCTAATACATACATAGTCCATTTGTTTATCCTGTTCGTCAAGGTAAATTTCTAGCTCATTTGTTTTATTTAAGACTCCGCATACATTTTGATGAAATAACGTCTGTTTAAAACGTCTGTATAAGCGGTAACATGCAAAGTATGCATTTTTAAACTAGTAGCTCTGTGAGCTGTAGACCTCGCGAGCATAGCTTATGGCTCCTCTACACGATGGCCCAGCGTAGGCAAGTCCTAGAGGCGCATTTATGCGTTAGAGCAGCGGTTCCTAACTTGGGGGTAATTACCCCCGTAGGGGTAAATCTGGTATTTTACGGAGGTAATAAGCTCAATTAAATATAACAGAAATTAGACCTGTAAGAAAGAATATTGATATTTATTGGGAGTAGGGGTAAAATCGGGTTCCCTAGTTAGTCATAGGGGTGGCAGAACTAACAAGGTTAGGAACCACTGCGTTAGAGGGAGCAAGTGATATTGCTATCTCATTTCACCGCATAGCTGCGTCCCTTAGATTGGCCTACGCTGAGCCATCGTGTAGAGGAGCCCTTAAAACTGAATAAATGTAAGGCTCCGCTGTTTAGAAGAATTTATAAAAACTAAATTGACAAAAAAACATAATTATCGAATAGGATGGTCCAACTTTGTATGTAGAAAAAAGTTGAAAGGGTTTTATCTTCACATGGCTCCCTTTATAGAACAGTAATCTATGTGCCAAATTTGAACTCATTTGCGAATGATTAGGTGGTCGCTATGATTTTGTGATTTGCAATATGCTCATACAAATAAAAAAATGCAAAGTTACCTAAAACAAAAAAAACGATCGCCATCTTTTTTAGCATACTTATAAATAACAAATAAAATGAATAAAGAGCCCTTAAAGACATTTTCAAAGCAGAATTATTGATGGGTCAATTTATTTTCATACTATTTTGTATAGCAGTATTGTTTCATTTATAGCGACCTCTAAATAATGTTAATTGCTCTTAATTTTTATAGATACTTTTTCGTATACCTATTAGAATTTAAAAAGCCCGCACGGAAAAGGAATTTTCATTAATTATTAACTAAGAAAACTTTGTAGATACGTAAATTTACTGCCATCTTTGGACATATGATTAAAACTTTTGGAACGTTATGGTGCCATCGCTCGAAACGATGCTGTCAAACATTTGGCCTTTAATCTATTAGATGGCGCCACTTTAGGTCTTTAACAATTATATTAGTAAACGAATAAGGATCAAAAAGATCATCAAGGAAAGGAAAATCAAATGGCGTTCTACAAATTTTTATCATGTGTCGAAAGATATAGCAGCAATTTTACTGTAGCAACAAAATTTTGTTTGACAATCCACCTCCATTTCAAATTCTCTTTGCCAACGCCTACAAAATGGGAAGAAAAGAGAAAATACTCCCTTTCCCGTTTCCAAACGCCCACAGTTAGTCGGTCATCCCCTGAATGGTAAAAGTAGAACCACCTCCATCTTCGTCGGCAGAAGAAGGGCCATCAGAGCTTCACTCTGTAGTGTTTTATCTCTATAGGATTTGGCAATTTAATCCACTAAAACATCATTTTGCTACATCGAATACCTTGACTAAAATATCAACAGAAGATATATAATGTGTTCCTGCAAATTTGTGCCCTGAATTTTTGGAGACAAGATTATAGCAAGCATCGCTTAGTAATCTATATGCACCTAAATTTTCTAAAAGAATGCCACGAACCGTACCGAAACTTTCTGCGGCGACTGCACGCAGGAAATATGTTAGAAAACCGTTTCCCTCTTTTAGCTATGATATTTTTATTTATTTATTAAAGCAATATAACATACATTTACGTTTAAACTTCTATTCCTAATATAATATCAATATTCCAATGTAGATTTGGAATATTGATATTATATTAGGAATTATAACTATAGTCTGTCAAGCAAAGTCTGTCAGTAGCAATGTAAAGCAAACTGAAGTATGGCAACACTCACAGAGCAGTATTGCGCTAAGAAAAGCAGCAATGTACATCGAACCGAAACATATTTTTTTCCGCTGAGCGCGCTCTTCGTACGTCAACTAAAATTGCAGCTCGCGGTTTATTGAAGCATTTGGAAATTGTTATTATTATGAGAGGGACAATTTAAACTGGAGTAAAAACGATGTCAATCAATATGATAAACGAGATCAAAAAATACCTATTTGCAAACGGACTATGCTGGAGAAAATAATGTTTGAATCAAGTCATTGCTTCCGCAGGTAGCTGGATTTTAATATATTATCAGATTTCTCGGTTGGAATTCAATATTAAAGATATATCACGATAAAATGCAATACAAATGCTCCTTTATGCAACCTTCAAAAGCTAATTGGACATATTTAGGTAGGTACAATCGAAAAATATATCAATAGATTGAATTAAAATAAAGGTTTGTATGCTTAGTAAAAGGTGGACGCAAAAGGCGAGCGCTCGCATTCTTAACCTTTGGTATGCTTAGGAGCAGATCTGCTACATATATATTCAACTTAAACATGAAGATGTCATAGCTAAATAAATGTAAAGGTTAAGGCATTTGCACTTGAGTACTTTTTACCAAACGAGCTGTTAGTAGGTACCTATACTACTGAATTTAACTAGAATAAAACAATCCATTGTTTTATATAGGTAAATATTAAAACCTAGGTAAGTAACCCCTGAGCCATCACTGGCAGCGGTAGCCCTGGTAGGGTATCACTGTAACTATTCTTGTCACAATTGCAGGGCTTATTAAATATCAAATATCTGGACTATTTACATCATTTTGATATGGTTTTATTCTGTTTTAGCAAACTTAGAAGACAAATAGGGAGCAAAGAGAACATGAGCACCACGGTAGAAAGCTGTTTTTAACATCAGTTCAGAAACTGAAGAAGCCCAAAGAAAATAATTATGCCACTTGTTAATTGTAAATTAGTGTATTTCTCTTGAACAATGTCACATTCACATACCAGTGTAATTTTGAAATGGTTTTACAATATATTTATATAAATATACAGATTAAAAATAAATAAAACACAACTGCAGATATTTTGGTGTTCATTTAATTTCAAGGCAATTAAGATACGGGTCACTTTAGCTTACTTACACTTAATTCAGGCCATTCATTGAAAAAATATCATTAAGTTACCAATGTTACTGGTCCACTCCAACCAAGCATCAGAATACTTTGTACCTAGTCACTTATTGCATCTTAAGCATAAAACAGATCTGTTTGAAAATTTGTAATTTTAAGTTTAAAGTTTCCATTCCAAGTTTCAAAATGTATTCTTATAGTAGTAGTTACACATAAAACTTAGTCTAAAGCAATTTGCCTAATTTATAGTACAGAGATATTCCAATATCTCTGAGACCACTCTTACATGCTAGCTTGGTAAGGTTTTGCTCACACTACTGTTTTTATACAGGCTAAAAATGTTAGATATTTACATGTATTGGCTAGATCATATTTTATATGTAGATATTTAAAAAAGTCATTTAGATATCAGAAGAATGCTGTTAAGAAATTTTATTAACTTTCACATTAGTCTATTCAAGACTTGTCAGGAACTGACACAATTTCAGGTACTCAAAATATTAATAAAAGATACCTTGACAATGGAAACTTAACAACTTCCACTCATGTGAGTAATATGGAGTTATATTGTTTCTGGATAAAAGAAGGTATGATTTAAATGTTAAAATATTTTTCTAAAATTATGCACACTGAATAAATTATTTTAATTTATTGAACAAACAGGTAAAGCGACTTAAAACTTCTTTTAAATAGGTACATACCGACTTCAGAAAGTATAAACTAGGATTTTCCATAGGTATACATGTGCAATAGCTGAGTGCATGAAACAAATCAGCCTAAATAATATATTTTCGTGATGATTAACAAACGGACAACTTTTACAATAATAATCTAAACTATTGTCCCAATTTTTTTAGTTTTTTTAATTAACAAGTTTATTTTTCGTCTTGTTTGCGTTGTACACGTATGTACGTAAACCGCCGTAGGTAAGTTTTGTATGAAGAGAAACTTTTACGAACGCCTTATATTGGGCGAGTTTTAATCCTGCAACAAACATATGGAAGTATTAGGTTGATGTTGCGAAAGAAAGTAGGTATAATCAAGGTTCTTAAACGTCTTAAGATTGTTTAAAAAAGTTACCTTTGAAAATATTTGAGGACTTCGTCTGTTGATATTGGGAACAATCGAATCAGTTGCGGTTTCGAGGGCACAATTCGTGGTCTTATTGGATATATTTAGGCATACGTTTTATCTTTATGTAAGCCTTTTAAC
The DNA here is from genome assembly GCF_033807575.1 of Cydia pomonella. NCBI lineage: Eukaryota > Metazoa > Arthropoda > Insecta > Lepidoptera > Tortricidae > Cydia > Cydia pomonella. Next base: position 50,118,174 of record NC_084703.1, read on the forward strand.
CCTGAAACAGAAAAAACTGCACATTATCTTAAAAATTCTCCGGGATCTTGAAGTAATTATCATAACCTCAAAATTTTCTAATGGTTAAGATCAACGAGCATGATTTTACTTACATTGTAGGCATCTTGACTTTGCTTATGGTCATGCACAATATTATTTAATATATTGATATTTATTTTAATGCTGGGAGCAGAAATTTCTCTTGAATTAGCACCGATTCGGAATGTAAACAAACAAGATGGACGATCCACATTCTACAGATAAAACACAGATTACACGCGATTTTGGAATTATTCGAACACAGTGTTGCTAGCCCGCGATTTTTCAAATTTGCCGCGTTTTTCTACTGACAAGATTTGCTTGACCAACTATACGTCTCTATAGCAAAGCCAAAGTTGATAAATTAATCCAAATGCAAAAACTGCTCAGATTTTTTTTAAACATGAACCCGTTTTCTCCTGCGCAACTGTCCGTCTCCTTGAACTTTAACGGCTGTAAAAAAAGTTCAGACAATAAAACTGAAACGAATACGCTTTGCTCGCGCTTCGTGCTGGCTTGATCAACAATACGAAATTTAAATACAAAAAAAATACAACATGTTACAATTCAGGGAATAGATCCAGGGTCCTCTTCTCTCTCCTTGTTACAAAGCTTAGTCAATAAAAAATAGGAAATTAAAGTGCATAAAAAAAAACAAAAAAGATTTCATTGTTCGGGATTTGAGCCCGGAACCTCATGATTGTAAAGCTAGTGTATTCCAATTGAGCCACGAATGGATATAGGTGCACAGTGAAATTAGGCTACTTATTCTCGAGTATAATCTAAATATCTAAATACCCCCTAAACCAGCGTTCTAAAATATCTGAATTTTTCGCAAATCACTCTGTAACCATGTCTCACAAGGAGGAAACTCTTATGATATCGATACGGCTATTTGTTTAGGCGCGACGTACAATGACTCCGCCATTTTGAAAAAATTCCAAAAACTGGATCGACAAAAAAATTCTATTTGATCATAGAATATGGTCGCAAAATTTCACGCGAATCGGTTGAGAATTGCGACCTGTAGAGGAGAACATCCGGACATACGAAAGCAGATTGCGCGAGTCAAAACGTAGACCTACGCTACGCTTCGGTCAAATATATTTTTCCTCAATTTTACCATTTAAAATTCTGTTAATAATGTTACACCAGGGCCCAATTTTATAAAGGGGTGAATATCTCAAGCAATAAGATTTGATGGCAAGACTGAAAACGCTGGTGCAGAAAGTCACAATAGTCATATACTATTTTTTTTTGGAAACATCTCTTAGCTATCGACCTGGGGCAATAACTAATATTAAATAATTTAATAATTGAAAAAAATAAATAAACGCCCAATTTTTCATTCAGGTGGGTTGTCCGGAACCCAGTTATTCTTGTTTAATGCCGCATAACTCTAAAATTATACAAGATATCAAATTAGTTATTAGTTCACTATAGAACCCTTTAAAATACTTGCTTACTAACTCTTTAATAAACCCTTTATTATGCGTAAAGAAATTTGTCCGGCAAAATAATCCTTATTACCGCGGACAAATTTCATCGACGTTTATTAGCTAAGTTTGACTTCGTACGCCCCCCCGCCTCTTGCGCACTTTGAGAGTCAGTTATGCCGTGGCTCTCACCGCAAGAAGACGTCGATGTGATGCCGAATAGATCCGCTACACACGTAGTAATGTCATTTCGATGTTACGGGGACAAAAAAAATATCATTCCGGAGTTTGCTATATCTTTTTTGTTTCATATTTGTTATTTTTCAAATATTTACAGATCGTGTATTTTGTACTTGTGAGTTTAAATGTCGCGATAGTTAAAGAACGTGGGATTTAGTTATTTTTTTATAATTTTATTTCACCTCGGTTTATCATTCCACCAATTTCATTCCGGTGATTTCGGTGTAGTAAAATGGCTTTAATACCCACCAGAATGAAAATAACACCGGAATGATATCAAAAGTAGGTGGAGTTTTCTATCATTCCCTTGCATATTTATTATTCACGTGCGAGTCATTTTTTTCATTCCGGTGGAAAAATGTCATTCAGGTGGAGTGTTATATCATTCCTGTGTATACTTATCATTCACGTGCGAGTCAATTTTTTAATCTCCGATAATTCTCAAAAGGCTTAAGATATCAAGTGCTCTGTAAGAGGCTTATCAAAGAACAGTCTGAGGTGTCGATTGACATTAAAAGAAACATCGAAGAAATGTAAATAAATAATTACACCGGAATGACACAAAAAAACTAGTACTGTTGAAATTGACCCCCAAACATCCAATGGACGCTATTGTTAACAGGAAGGTGATATCGAGATCTCAAGTGGATAGTCAGAAAACACTAGGCAAGAAGGTATCAAAGGCGGGGCTGTCTCCGCGCTAAGCAAGGCTGCTAAGCCTGAGGACAAATATTTCTTAGAGGTAGTAAAAAAAAAATTATGATCGCAGTCACTGTATCTTCTATTTTTTACTAATCTAATTAGGTATAAATAAATATTATTATCGGGATACGTACGAGAGTAAGAATTACCAATTTCTCTCGAATCTCCCGTAATGCAATCGCATTAAAGTAAAAGCAAGCAACACCTGACTGGCGTCCTACTTAGGATCCTAAATTATTGGTTCCTGATTACTGCAGTCAGACTCTTACTAGATTCGGTTACATTTTTACGATTTAGGAGTAGGATGTGTGAGCGCTTTAGCCCTTTTAATCCCAAGATCTCTTACAGAACACTTGTGTTGTGTTCTAGGTTTTATTTGTGCCAATAACGTGTGTTTTCATAAGTATAGCTATTTTAGATTTGACAAATAGAGATAAAAAGCTTATTTCATAGTTAGTCAAAATTATTTCTTGTTTTGTTAACAAACCGGTTCTCTTTCCAGGGTGATCTGATTGTACTACGCCGCATGTCGAAAAAAAAGAAAAATAGAAAATAATTTTAAGTTAATGTAGAAGATGCTTAAACTATTTTTTAGTGTACATCTAGAAGATTTTAATATAAGTTTAATAGTTTGAAGTCAAATATTGCAATAATATATACTCTGAATTAAAATATGCTTTTTTCCTGAATTCCTGTAATTTTTACCTGCAATGAAACAAATATAAAGTAGGTACCTTGAAGCCGTCATTAAGGTCTTCCCTAGGCCCACTTCATAATGCCTACTGCAACGTATCATACCATGACCGTCTCAAGACCTGTCAAGCACGAAGAGAAGCGCCTAGAACACGGCCACGATCTCTACCGTATGATGACCGTATATACCGTATGATAGCTATACCGTAACTTGACATGAGCGTGTTGGCCAGGGACGGAATGGTTTAGGAGGTGTAATGTGATGACTGATAGTATTTGAATCAAAACATAATTTTAACCCTGACACGATCCTGTTACATAAAAGAGAAAAACCGTAGGCGAAAAGAGCTTACGAACAGTGAAACCACCCAGCGGGTTGCTGGCAGTTAATATGTTTAGGTGTGTATTGTTGAAGTCAAGAAAGGTTCCGAACGGTACCTAGTAAGAGATCGTTGAAATTAGACGTTTAAGCGTGATCCTAAACACTACAGATTTTTTTTTTCTCCGTCGGTGGCAAACAAGCTTACGGCCCGCCTGATAGTAAGCAGTCTCCGTAGCCTATCTGGGAGAATCAACTTTTTAGCGCCACTCGTTGCCATGGTTACGATTAGTTGTCCAGGGGACAAAAGTTCATTGAAATACTGATTTTATGGTACTTAAATGTATTAAACTTGCGTTTTTGTGGTCGTTATAACCAATTTCCATACTAAGCATGTTAATAGAACGGCATACAACGTCTCTTCAAACAAACTGTGCCACTGTTGTCCCTTGGACAACGGGACAGGATAACAAAACAAAAAAAGTTGATTCACCCATTGTACGCCTGCAACTCCAGAGGAGTTACAAGCGCGTAGATATTCATATTTATAGTATTTATGTAGACTCATGCCATGCTGCTCACCTATGATCAGTGCAGTAGATAAATTTAGTAGTGTTTGCTATAATTATGTACCGTAAATTATTAATGTGTAAAATTTCGTCTGTCTGTAAATACCTATTAGGCAAAAATGTAATAATTTCGATAGTTTGTCTCCTATATTCGTACCTACGCACCTCATCAGCTCCGTTTACTTACACTTACAACGCCGTTTGTAGATGGAAGTTGTATTAGGAAGAAGTTTTTAAAGGGGTACTTTTACAAACTTACTGACCTGAGTTGAAATTTTACAATTGTAAGGTCATTGGAAGTGTCTCTCGCGCAAACTATTCAGTTTAGAAAAAAATGATATTAGAAACCTCAATATCATTTTAAAGACCTATCCATAGATACCCCACACGTATGGGTTTGATGAAAAAAGATTTTTTGAGTTTCAGTTCTAAGTATGGGGAACCCCCAAAATTTATTGTTTTTTTTCTATTTTTGTGTAAACATCATAATGCGGTTCATAGAATACATCTACTTACCAAGTTTGAACAGTATAGCTTTTATAGTTTCGGAAAAAAGTGGCTGTGACAGAATAGGACAGACAGACGGACATGACGAATCTATAAGGGTTCCGTTTTTTGCCATTTGGCTACGGAACCCTAAAAAGGCGCAAATTTCACATTTTCTATGGGACAACCACCCTTCGCGCTTACATTTTTATTTTACCGCTTTTTTCAACTGAAAAAATGGCTTAAAAGATTATATGTTTTCGTGCAATAAAATATTAAACTCTCATATAATCTATGGTTTTACGTGTTTCCGAACGAAACACGTTAATGCTAACCAATCACAGCACGGATCAAAAAGCATATCATCACGGGAGCCACTAATGCACAGCCAAATAATGCACAACCCAGGAATGTACAGCCCAATAATTGGCGTCCATAAGTCTGTATATAACTAACAATCTATGGGCAAATTGGCCTGAAATAAAGAAATAAATTAAAATAAACTTAAAAATCGTCGCTCCATCCCTAGAATATCACTCTATGTGTCAAATATTTATAATCTGTGGTTTGTAGCGAAAAGTGGACGCCAATTATTGGGCTGTACATTCTTGGGTTGAGCAATCCCGGGTCGAGCATTCTCGGTACGGGCCAATAATGTGCGACCAATATTCGGCGTCCACTAAATGGATTCGCATTATAGGGTCGTGTATTATTGTGTTGAGCGTTATCAGGCTGTACAAGCTCGGTCCGGGCCAGTGTTGTCACATCTACCTACTTTTTGGTAGATCTACCTATTTTACCTGCGTTCTACCTATCTACCTCCCTCGGCCTGAAATCTACCTATTTTTCAAAATGGTACAATTGTAAGCAATTCTCAATACATGTGACGGAACATTATCTAATTTCTACCGAATTTAGATTTGATTTAATGAAAACTTGCCAAAGAAACAGATTATACAAGCAGGTTTATTACCTACAAACAATGGAAATCCTAACTTATGTTTCAATTTCTTTAATGAACACGTGTACTAACGTCACAATATTAAAAACTTATAAATAATTCACAACATTTTAATCATAAAAATGTACTTCTATTGAGTGGTAGATCTACCTATTTTTCATTTTAAATTCCACCCATTTCTACCTATTTTTGCACCCTGTTCTACCATTTCGGCAAAATTGTATGTGACAACACTGGTCCGGGCCAATAATACGAAGCCACTGTTTGTACAGGGCAATAATGTACAACCCGATAATTGGCGTCCAAAAAAGTGGTCGCCAATTATTGGGATGTACATTATTTGGCCGTGCATTAACCGGACTCTAACGGTTTCAATTTGTAACGATTGTATTTCAAATAACCACAAGCAAACGTCTTTTCACTAATTTCATTCGTGCTTTGATAAATCAGTGTTTCAATGTTATGTGTGTTTTAATTTAATAAGACAATAATTGTGGTTAAATAAATCTATATGCATTGTTATTTCTTGTAATCTATAAAATTTGTGCTGTAAATCTATAAAATATTCACGATGTTCACGGAGGAAGTTTATCATTTATTGTAAGTATTTTACCCCAAAATACATAAAATTACACGTCACGTCAATGATACCATGGCTTGTTGGTATGATTTGTTACAGTGCACCTAATGTTACTTGGCTTGGCAGTTGCTTTTTCTAAACCGTGCCTAAACTTTACACTGATTTTTAAACTTTCATATATCAAGTGATGGCGTCACAGAGGAAGTATCCCGAAACGTCCGTCGCCTAATGGTAGAACTTTGGCTGAACTGGTCCCATGTCGGCATAGAATACGAGGATAAGGTCCGCAACATAAACCAACTGGTGGAGATTGAGGAAAACCTCCACCGTGACCTGTTGGATGAAACCAAACGGCAAGTTAAGACCATGAAAAAGAAGGTTGAAGGTAAATAATTGTTCTAGTAGTCCTATTTCTTAAACCTTGGGTGGTTTTAAATATTTGAAACCTTGTAAGTTGTAAACGGACACTGATAAGATACTTTAGCTTGTATTATAAGTTATAAGCTTTTAGTAAGCTTTCTTCGTTGAGTTTCAAGTTTGATCAGTATGACTAAAGTTTTTAATCTTATAATTGTCAATACTGTTGATATAAAATAATTTAATTTTGCTTATAGAATTAAAAGAAGAGGGCAAGAAGTTGTGCAAAAACCTGTCTATAGACATCAGTATTATAGAGCACAAAGAGGACATGATGCTGTTTGAGTATAAGAAAGAGCTGGAAAAACAGATAATGAGGTAAGTAAGTTTGATGTAGGAATATTTGTTTAACTAGAGATATTTTCTTCTCTTCTTCAGTTGGTCTCTCAATACTGAGGGTTGTAGATAGATAAAACTTTATTCGTTTCCACAACATACATGGTAGGTAGGTATAGACCAGTGGTGGGCAAACTTTTTTCATGGGGGGCCAGAAAATTTCAAAAAATCCGAGGGAACTGCAGTATAAATACATTTTGATTTGAAACCGTTATCTCTCGAGCTATATACTAATTATTTCGGATGAAAGCCTCGCGCGGGCCGGAGCTGGCCTGCGGGCCGTACTTTGCCCACCACTGGTATAGACAATAAGAAGAACATGCAGCTTAGAATGATTCTTAAAAACTAGTTTACAATTCTTGAAACAATAGAAATACAAAACCATGTATCGTGGTAGAGAATAGGTGCTGGTTCAGCATGATGACGCGGCAAGCCACATCGCTGATATTCAGCCAGGACCTTACAAAAACAAAAAGACTGTATAACGCTTAATTCTTATTAATCTAACCTAATTATGCTCATGTTGTGTTGTGTGTGTAATGGTGTGTGGCATCATGCTTGCTTTTGTGTGCTTTTTAGGTTGTGACATCATGTCCTTCTGTTGTCAACTATATGCGAGGACCAAATGCTTACATATTTCGAACACCTCTCATGTTGCTCCCCAGATAGCCTGGAAAGTGTAATAATGACAGGCAAAGTTGAAGGCACAGGACCTCAGGGCCCCCCTATTAGATGGTGTGCTCAAATTACTGCACCTATGCAATAAAAACTGCATGAGAGATAATTTATAGGGCCTCTATTATAAATAATTAATAGAATCAGGCGTTACTTTGCAGAAATCCATGCTAATGAAAGCAAGAAATATTACTTTGCTAATAACGTGTTAGGTTAGTCAATCAGTGCTAACCCATTATACTTACTTGCGTATTATTACATGCAATTAATATTTATTTGCATATTTATTTTTGCGGTGGGAGGGTGGGAACATCTATTCATCTATTATAGTAACATTGGTCAACTATTTCTTGTTAATATTATGTTCCGTCTACCACGGGACAATATTAGCACAGTTTATTAGAACTGTTCTAATAAACTGTGCTAATATTGTAACTACAACATAAATTCTTGTTTTGTTAATTTTAATACCATAAAACCCAGGTTTTAAGAGTGACCCAGAGGAACATAACCATGCAGCATGTGACAAGAAAAAATTGATTCATTCAATAGTAAAAATTAATCCTCTTACACAAAGGCAGGGAAAAACTATAATACTTTGAAAACATTATGTGTATACTTAGCTCACTATATTGACTAAAATTGTCACAGGTTTACACAACAAATAGAGCAGAGGCAGATTGAAATGAACCGCCTACTAGAATGGCAGCATGATTTGACTGAGAAACTCGGAGTCACCTTCAATGAGCTGCAAGACAATCGGCTCCCGCCTCAAGACGAGTTGGACAAGTTGAGGAACCATCTTGCAGGGCTGCAGTCAAAGAGGGACGAACGTTGCAAGATATTCCTGCGCACACAGATTGAAATTAAGAAAATCATGGGTATGGATCATAATCAATGGACACTGCGTAAACAGGCTATACGCTACAACTATAGCTACAATATGATTGAGTGATATTCATAATTTTTAACTCTTTATAGACTTTTCGAGTTGGTGTTCGGAAGCTGTAAATAAACAAAACTTTTATCAGCTTATTTTGACATCTTTGTAGTTTCGTTAGATTACTATTTGCTGCTGTTCCCCAGATCTCAACCAGGTAATCAATGTGGGGTTTAATCAAAGAGTTGTATATCAGGTATTTTACTTTTTGTGGAAGGCAACGTGATATTTTCCGAATAACGCCCGTAAGGGAGGTTAGTTTTGATCTTATTTTATCAATGTGAGGCTTCCAAGTTAGGTGACTGCCCATAGTTAGACCAAGGTACTTTTCGCTTGTCTTTAAATTAATATTTTTATTGTTTATTGACGGTGGTAAGTGATCATCGATTTTTTTATTTATTGCCGCGAATATAACATAGTTGGTTTTATGGATGTTAATGGTAAGTAAGTTAAGTCGGAACCACGTGTTTAGATAGTCTAGCTCTGGTTAGTCAATAAAAAACCCAAAATTTATTAACAACATAAATTTCATTATAAAATGTTGTGTTTGTGTGCCAGGGACATCATGATAGTGATTTATTATGTGTGTGGGAGCACCATTATACTTATTGTCATGGTTGTAGCCTTTTAGGACTTCTGCTTTGCATTAACTTATACCCTTTGAAATATCAAAATGTTTTCCATTTACAGACGAACTCCAAATGAGACCACAGAGCGAGTTCGAGCAAGTGGTGTTCAGCTCCCGGTCTGTGGACTTCAAGTCGACAGATCTGAACATGGACCGTCTGGCCATGCTGCAGCAAGACTTGCAGGAGAAATATCACCAGACCAATAAGCGGGTGGGTTGCTGTTTGGGATATTTTTGACAATGATAGATGATCATCATAATGCAAAAAACTAAAATTGAACCACTTTCTTATCTATAATTAATTACTTTTGAACCGTTTCTGGAGTTTGTTTTCTTATTGTCCCTTAGGTATTAAAACTGCGCCAGCATCTGGAGGGTCTCTGGGACTGTCTGGATAAAGACCAGACATACAGAGAGAACTTCCTCAAGGCGCACCCTGGCTGCCATGCAGCCACTGAAGCTGCCATTGAGGAGGAAATCAAGCGCTGCGAGACGATTCAGGTAGTTAAGCATCATCATCATCCGTAAGATATCCAGAGGCTGCTTATCATAGGCCTCTCACAAGGATCCCCCAACTATGGGTCGTGACCTGGCCTCGTAACAGTTCCTTATGATTTTAACCAGATCCTTGGAATACCTTGTTGGGCGTCTTCTTTAGTTGCAAGCTCATGTTTATAGTCGCCACTCCTGAATCTTTGCTGCCCCTGCTGCTCTTGAATGCCGTCTGAGAAATTAAATACAGAAATAAATATCATGTAATCCCTTACTTTATTACTATTCATTTATTATAGGGTAGCGTCAAAAACCTAAGGAAGATATTGTTAACTTATGGCCTTCTAATGCTCATACTTTCTTTTTCTTCCAGGTGTTGGTGACGAACGTGCGGACGGAAATTAAGCTCATGTGGGACAACGTGATGTTCTCCAGCGCCCAAAGAGAAGAGTTCGCGTACTACCACCAGGACGTCTTCACGGCAGAGACCCTCCAGATACATAAAATGTATCTCGATACGATTACCGAGTACTACAATGAGCACAAGTAAGTTTCCTGCTATTGCTGCATTTATTTATTTTGATTTAGACGTGCCAGCATCAGCTGCCTGTCTAAAACCAAATAATAATAATAATAATTGTTCAGTTATGACATCGCGTCTACGTACACGAAGTATTAGAAAGCGTAAACTTACTTCCTACGAGCCTATCACCTATCTTATCACTTTTCAGTATTTCTTGGTGACATTAATAGTACAAAACCGTAGTAGTCTTGATTTCCCTATAAGCAGTAGTCGAGACCATTTATGGCATGACTGTTGTGTTGGCAGGCCCATCTTCGAGCTGGTGGCGACGCGCAGGAAGCTGTGGCTGAAGCAGGCCGCGCTGGACGCGCGCGTGGCCGAGCCCGGCCGCCTGCACAACCGCGGCGGGAACCTGCTCCGCGAGGAGAAGCAGAGGAAAGCTATCGAAGTCAATGTGAGTCACAGTACAAACCTTGCCTGAGCCTGCTCAACTGTTTTCTTTAGTAGAAAAAAAGAAGTAAAATTAAAAACCTCTATATGTAATCGACCTTCCGTGCTTACATTTAAAAAAAATCGCCTTTTTTAGTAACAAGAATGGTTGGATAACAACAGTAAAATTACCACTCGTACTACTATTCAGAGATGAAAAGGATAATTATGTAATAATCGATTCCATTGTGTAGTCTCGTTTTGGCCATTTCAATAATAATTTAAAAATTATACTTTTTTTTTTTCAACAAATAAATCTGTTATTAATAGGGTTATAGTTTAATGTCTTCAAGTAGGTCTTAGTATATTTACGTTACTTCGCGATGTGATGGAATAAACGAGCAGTTGTGACTTGTCTAATACCGCTATCTTCTATTTTAGCTCCCGAAAATTGAGACCCAAATTCGCGAAATAGTAACAGAGTACGAGGCGAAATCCGGCAAAACCTTCATCGTGGACGGAGTACCTCTACTGCAGCTTATCGAGGACGAAAAGGAGTCGAGGATAGCTGTAAGTAAATTAATTCGCAGATTATCGATTCGCAGACAACGATTCGCCGAATATCGTTTCGCAGAGTGATTCATTTGTAGATGTAACTATTGGTCGGCTAACGTTACGCATACTCTTGGTTCACATACAGTTCAGTTCGCTTCTGCGTAAATTAGCAGAACAATTATTGGACGATTTTCATTTGGCAGAGTAATCTTTTCGTTTAAGGAATGTTTAGTCGAATAACGTTTCACATTTTATACATCGATATTTTCGAAATAAAATCATTTTACAAAAAAAAACTGACTTAAGAGAGGATGAAATAAAATATTATCCTTTTTTTAGGGTCCTATTCAACTAGGAACCCTTATAGTTTCGCCATGTCCGTCTGTCTGTCTGTCTGTCCGAGGCTATGCTCCGTGGTCGTTAGTGCTAGAAAGCTGAAATTTGGCATGGATATATAAATCAATAAAGCCGACAAAGTCGTACAATAAAATAAAAATAAAATATTTTTTTAGAGTACCTCCCCTACACGTAAATTGGGGGTGAATTTTTTTTTTTGCTTCAACCCTACAGTGTGGGGTATTGTTGGAAAGGTCTTTCAAAACTAATAGGGGTCTTCATTAAACATTTTTTGATAAAGTGAATATATTCGGAGATAATCGCTCCGAAAGAAAAAAAATGTGTCCCCCCTCCCTCTAACTTTTGAACCATAGGTCCAAAAAATATGAAAAAAAAATCGTGGAAGTAGAGTTTAAGAAATACATTAAATGAAAACTATAGCGGACATCATCAGTTTAGCTGTGCATAATCGCAAAAAGTTTCCCCTTCATAATAAAAAGACTTACTTTAATTAGGTACTGATTATGCAAATTTGCCTATTTGTTGAAAGGTACCGTTTCATCCCTTGGTTAACAATTTACTATACTTTAAGCTCCAGTTTAGCTTATTGTGACGGAAGAGTAACTACGGAACCCTACACTGAGCGTGGCCCGACATGCTCTTGGCCGGTTTTTTAAGTATATGCGTTAAGAATAGTTTAGGTTTGAATCAATCTTTAACTTAAATATGAATAAAAGCATAGGTATTGTACAAACAGCAACACTCTTGACTGTCCACCGGTGCACCTTATGCCTTTGGTAATAAGGTCCACCGATGGACAGTTACCTACCATGTGGGCCATCGTACCTATGCAATATAGGTTTTTAATATCTGGACGACCGAGCCTTGCTCGGAAAATGTATAAAACTCAAAAATGCGTGTTTTCCCAGAGATACGACCTAGCTTGATCGATTTTTCACCCCCCATAAACCCCTATATAACAAATTTCATCGAAATCTTTAGAGCCGATCCGAGATCCCCGAAATGTATAAATATATATATGTATTGCTCCTTTCAAGGCATACATTTTTATGGTCATTTGTGTTAATGAAAATAAGTATATAATTAAATTGATCAAAACCATGTTTATCAGACTCAATATAAAAGTTGTTGTGTAGGTTAGTCACGTCCTAGTCTACTCGTAGCTATGAGGCTATAATTATTCGACCTATTGTGTTTCGACCAATTACTAGTTACTAAATGATTACTGTACGAAAAGTTCATATGCGTATTCAATGTTTTGCGTATTGACTACTCGTGCAAACGACTATTATGCGTAATGACATTCTGACAATCGTTACTCGGCCAAAGAACCCGTGTGCGAATCGTTGTCGGCGAATCGAAAATTGGCGTATTGTTTGTCGGAAAATCAATAGGGCACCAACTTGAGCATGTTATAATAGTTTTTTTTTCTTTTTTATGTAAAGATTTTTTTTAGAGGTTTCACTGTAAATATAACGTTTATCGTGTTCAAATTTTCCGAATTAGAAATACTGCAGTAAATTTAGAAAAGGTTTTGAGATTCAGGCATATTTTCCTGATTAGGCGGGTCCACACAGAGCGAACATACGCGCGAGGCAATTTCCTCACGCACAAACCGGGCAGTATAGATGTGCCTCGGCCGAGGCGGGTAACCTCCTCCCAAACCATCCCCAATATGCCCAGCTCTTGAACTGCTGAACCACAGAACGGCGCCAAGTAAATTAAGGGCGATCATAGGCAATGAAAATGCAGATGAACTTGCCAGAGCTGGATTTGTAAGTAACCATATTAGTCTGGAACCATTCGTGGGGCTCTCACAGGGAACCATTATAATGGCTATCAAAGACCGCACTAAGACTAGACATCAAAAAGAATGGGACAGTTGCTGGCGGGTCTAAAGCACTCGAAAGCTCTTCATATAAGGAGTAGACTCCAGTTGGAGCAAAAAGCTACGGAAACTAAGCAAGAGACAACTTCAAATTATAACAGGTGTGTTTACGAGCCATTACGGGTCAAAGGAGTTTTGGCCATGATGAGACACTCCGACAACACCGATTGTCGAATGTGTGGCGAAGAAAAAGAGATGTTAACAGTGTTAATATCTCTTTTTCTTCGCCTATCTCGTGTTAATTTAACACCTAATGTGTGAATGTCACGCCCTCACCAGACAGAATAATAGACTTTGGAGCAAGCTATCTGGAACCAAAAGAATTCAAAAGGCTACCCATAAGCTCCATCATCCGACATATGGAGATGGTCAAAAAAGGTGAAAGTCAGAACAGGAACAGGCAGGTGTACCTAAAAAATAATTGAAAAGCATACCATTTTTTTGTACCTACATAATTTGTACTACAATTTAGTACCTCCATTATAATAATTTGTACCTCATGGTACGTAAAGTTATCATCAAAAAACAGTACACCCGCCATCCTGACGTCAGAATGGCGGGTGAACTTTATTACGCTATGTTCCCGTGGTTATTGATAAATTCTATAAAAACCAAATTTTTGTACCTTTTTTGTACCTTCGTATTCAATTATAATATGAGCCATTTTATTTGTGGTTTCTCCATGTATTTGCATTGCTGTATTCTAACAGTTTCCAAGTTTTACTCATTTTATATTTTGCTTGCTATTACAATTTTGCAGGCGTTATAATTTTTTTAGAAAAAACGCTAAGTGTACTTAATTGTATTTATTTTTATTACGCCAGGATTTAGTACCTTTAATGTTTAATCTGTTAAGTTCAAATAACTCAGAAAATCATGTCTTAAAAATGTTTTTTTTTAGGAAGATTTCTGTGAATTGGCGCCTAGCCTTTTTTAACGCTAAGGTACAATTATTTTTATTACGCCAGGATTTAGTACCTTTAATGTTTAATCTGTTAAGTTCAAATAACTCAGAAAATCATGTCTATATAAATAAGTACAATTAAGTACACTTAGCGTTTTTTCTTAAAAATGAAATCGGTAACTTGAATAATTATATTCTAAATAGTACAAATTAGGTACAAAAATATGGTATGGTTTTCATTTAATTTTATTTAGGTACACCCGCCATTCTGACTGACCAAAAAAGCTCTCGAGGAGCAGACGGATGTTTCCTAAGGGGGAAGCCACACAAAAGATCCCTATGGGTCCAAGTGTATCCGCAAGGGCCCCCGGAAATCATAAAATGAGATCAATCGAGGGCGACCATGTTTCCGTTTGCCGGCCATCTTCCGGGTCAGGGCCACTTTGGACAGAGTCGGGATTCCTGAGGATACGTCCAATCCGATGCCGTTTGCGCTTGGACCTCGTTATGTACGGGCGCTTATCCGGTTATTCTCCATAAGTAATTTAGTATACGCTCGCAACAGTATTATTGTATGAAGTAATAAATCCCCAGGAGCGGCGCAACAAGCTGTCGGCCCGCAAGCGGGCGCGGGCGCAGGCGCAGGCGCAGGCGCAGGCGCAGGCGCTGACGGGCGCCGCCGCGTCGCGGGCGCCGTCCCCGCGCGCCCCCGCCCCGCGCGCCCCCTCCTCCCCGCGCGCCCCCTCGCCGCCCGCCCCCTCGCCGCCCGCCAGGCGCGGCCGCACCGCCGACAGGCACAGGTCACTCATTACGAACATTACCATTCGCACCCCGCCTACATTTTTTATGCACAAAAAATCAGGTCGTCCGTCTCGCCCGTCTGATACAAAATAGAATCGCTCGATACCAGAGGACGATTCCGACTTAACCGTGAATACTTTAATCTACTGATCCCGAATCATTATAAAAGTCCCAAGTCTAACCCTTGATGTGTTCCCTCCTCAATGGGGACACCTCAATGGAGAGTTGATAATGGGTGCGTATACTTCATTGTCTTTGACTGTTTCTTCCGCTATTTATGTTTACTAGAGATTCGAATTCCGATCACTTTGTCTAGATATCAACATCGAATCATAGTTATATGTGCCTAAAAAGTATTTAAAAAAAAACTAAAATTATGTTGAGAAATTAACAAAATACGGTAAAAACAAAAGCAATTCATTAGAACTGAACAAAAAGATGAAATCAAAACTACATAAATACTACTCATTCATTTACCTTTCTAAATGAAACGTGCATGCATAATAGTATTTTATGTGACTGTTATATAATAAAAGGCATTAAAATACAGGAGTGTGGGTTTACCACCAAAATTTGGTTACCGTTCAATACTAATAAAAATAGTATAAATATAGAGAGCTTTAACCCTTTTCCAGGCGTAGTAGGATTTTTTGGGAAAACCTTGTAGATTGGTGCGGCCTGGAAAAGGGTTAATCAATAATTAATTGAAAGTCTAATTCATTATAAGTCGATCACTGTTCCAGTAAGCTGCCTTAAGAGTGATAAAAAATCGGTCTTTGACTGATTTGTTTGTTCGTTCGTATAATTGTGACATTATTTATTGAAAGGGACTTTATTGTCGATGGCGCTTATGCCATTATCGACGACGCTCCTATATAAATACAACGCGGCGCTACGCAGTTCCGATTAATAAGATAAATGCTCTCGAGGTTAATGGCAGAAAGGAAAAAAACATATAATATAATAATTAATATACTGTAATAATTCCAAATAAAACAAAGTAAAATATGTATTATACGTAAAAATAAAAATTGAACAAACTACATTGATTGTGTTGCTATCGGCGCGTCGGATAAAAATGAACAAGTAACATAACCCCATGTATGTTGTAGGACTGTAGTCGCCAACTGCTGGGCGAGCGCGGTGGACGTGTTGACCGCTCAGCCCAACCGGTATAAACGCGTATCTCAACGCGCGCTCTCTTTATCAATGTCTGTGTCACGTTACGCTGGTCTGCCGACAGCCCACTCCGCCCGCGCTCGCGCGATGACAATTTCACTGTACTTACGAGTTGCCAATTCACAGAGTACGTATGCATACGTACCCGCATTTTGCTTACCGAAATAAATAAGTTGTTTTTTTTTTAGAATATATTGTATGCTATTAGTGCATTATGTAAATAATGTGTATGATGATTGCTTGTATTTTATCTATGTAAGTGAATTGTAATATTCTGTTGGAGAAATAAATTCTAATTTAAAGTATAATTTTATCCAAACGTTAATTTCTCTCCAATCATTTTTTTTCACTTGCACCGGTTTTAATATTCTTGATCACTTTTAAGGCAGTTTACTGAAACAGTAATCGACTTATAATTAAACGAATAACGAATTAACTTAGAATTAATTCGACTTTCAATTAATTATTGATTAAAGTATTTTTATTAGTATTGAACGCTAACCAAATTTTGGTGGTAACCCTACAGTTACATACACTATTTTATTTACACACATATTATAAACTTTCTATGATATATTCACTAACCCAAATTACAGCCAACGTCGGGACATCGTTGCTCTCTTGGCGGAACTCGCGGATATGTGATGGCGTCACCGAAATATTTTTATCGCTCATTTTACACGAAACTTGCTTAAGTTACTTTAAAAACAAAAAAACATATTCATTTTAAACTTAAAACTAATTAAATAAACACGTCAAATGGCAGTAAATGATAACTTTTTTCACGCATGTCACACATGGCTATATTCGCCCTCGATCGCATTACAGGCGAGTCAGCGGCCGGCTGGCCACGAAGGCCCTCGTGGCGAAGGCGGAGGGCGCCGGCGCCGCCGGCAGCGCCAACAGGAACCTGGAGTACGGAGCCGACGCCCCGAAGACGCCCAAAGTGAGCGCCAGCATACTTCGGCATAAGCGCTCGGTAAGTCTACAACTTTACAACCGAAATCATTGACGCTATTTGTTCCGTTTTCGATTATAAGGTAATTTATTGACGCTCGTTAATAAAGCTTTACGGCTATAATTATGAGATTAAAATTCGCCGTTATCGAGACACATGAAATAGAAATAGAAATATAGTTATTGCAAGAACATAGTATTTTGATACAATTGGTGGTCTTAGAATAAAAAGTCCTTATGTTCTACCCTATGTAAGGCATGCAATATAAAGCAATTAAATAATACAATCATGGAAAAATTTACAAAATTTCAATAGGTCAACATAATAATAAAATAATTTATTTATTGATTTTCGTCGGACATGAATTCTTGAATTGAATAGTAACACTTTAATAATAACCATTTACAGAGGGCATTTTTAAATAGCCTCGGTTCAGTTTCCAATATGTGTTTTGGTAATTTATTATAAATTTGAATGACCATTGAGTATACATTATTTTTAAACACATTTGTTCTTGAATGTCTCCAAGGCCCGTACTTTTCATGCCGTTGACGCAAAAATGACGTAATTCAACATACAGGGAGTTGTTTTACAATACTACAAATTTAGATAACTTACTTATTGACGGGTATCAAAATAAAAACTTGTTACGAGAATAAAAGCTTGTTACGCTGTTAAAAATAAAAAATATGTATTATTTATTTGAGTGACAATAATATGAATTTCAGTTAGAAGTTTCTGTACTGATTGTCAAGTATATGTATAACTTACCTAAAGAGGTTGACAAATGATTAATTATTACGAAAATACTAATTGGAATCATACTCTATGTAGCGTGACGTCATTTTTCTGTCAACGGCATGAAAGGTACGGGCCCTGTGAATGTGGTCTGAAAACGTTACATTTAGCAAAATATTGTGTTAAATAATTCTGCACTTATTCGTATTCTGATGGTGGTGCTGGTTTAGCATTTGTTTATATTCACTACTAACATTGGTACTGGTTTCTTTACTTTTCAGGGTTCCGTAGCCAAATGGCAAAAAACGGAACCCTTATAGATTCGTCATGTTCCTCTGTCTGTCCGATTCTGTCACAGCCACTTTTTTCCGAAACTATGAGAGCTATACTGTTTAAACTTGGTAAGTAGATGTATTCTATGAACCGCATTAAGATGTTTACACAAGAATAGAAAAAAAAACCAATAAATTTTGGGGGTTCCCCATACTTAGAACTGAAACTCAAGAAATCTTTTTTCATCAAACCCATACGTGTGGGGTATCTGGGATAGGTATTTAAAAATGATATTGAGGTTTCTAATTTTTTTAAACTGAGTAGTTTGCGCGAGAGACTCTTCCAAAGTGGTAAAATGTGTCCCCCCCCCCCCCCCTGTAACTTCTAAAATAACAGAATGAAAAATCTAAAATAAATATATGATATACATTACCATGCAAACTTCCACCGAAAATTGGTTTAAATGAGATCTAGTAAGTAGTTTTTTTTATACGTCATAAATGGTACGGAATCCTTCATGGGCGAGTCCGACTCGCACTTGGCCGATTTTTTCGTATTCGCTTTCACATCTCATTTTTTGGTGCATGAAGTAGTTCAAGCATATCGATTCATTTTCTAATACGTACAATAAGTATATAATGTACTTACAGCAAACTGCAAAAAAGCATACCCACTGTGGGAATGAATTCCATTTGTAAAGTGGGTGTGTACTTTTGCAGCTGTGTGTACGTAACGTATTTACGTAATATTATAACGTAGTATTAATGTTATATGTTATGTGTTGACCTGCCTGCAGACTTTGTGCTTCGCCCGTTAACTTACGCATGCTTTAACAACACTGTTTCCGTTTTCTAACATTATTTTTGTTGATGTGTGTCCTTTGATGTTCTAATACGTTACCACTAATTTGTGTGAATTGTTTTTGACATTTTTACAAAACGTGCATGCGTCAAGTAAATACCTAAATTATGTGATTGCATTTTCTGTCACATGGCGGGTTGGATCAAATAAAGCTACGCCGGCTCGACGCCTACACCTCCGACCTGAGAAAATTAAAATCCATCCTAAACTGTAGGAGGGTATCCTAGGACGGAACCGGATATGGAATTAAAAGAACATGAAATAACATAAGTACAGCGGGCTCTTTCTACACAACTAGGTGGATTGCTAATTCAGGACGTTATCATTCGTGATGTAACCGCTTATTATATAGTATGCTGCGAAATGAGTTTTTGCTTAATAACAGTTTTCATTTTAGAGTTTGCAAGTTCGGTGACATTATTTAGTATCTTGTTATAGAATTTTATACATTTCCCAAGAACGACTTTCTCGTTTTAGCCAGTCTGTAAAATGTTACTTTAAGCTTTGTCGTGTTTTCTTTGGCTCCGACTTTAGCTCTTGACCTAGTTAGGCCGCTTTAACCAGGATTCGGCACGGTCTGAAGTCTCCCGCATGTCGTCGTGAATGTTCGTCGGTCGTTCGGGTGGCGGGTCGTGGGTCGCGGGTCGCGGGTCGTGGGTCGTGGGTCGTGGGTTGTGGGTTGTGGGCAGTGCGCGCTGTGATCTGACGAAGTTTGCCTCCCGCCAGTCCGTCGGGCCGCGGCGCCGCCCCGCCGCCCCCGGCCGCGCGGCGGCGGGCGCCTCGAACAGGAACCCGCTGGACACCACATCATACGCTGATTTCAAGGTAAAATAGATAACAATCCTGAAAAACCTATGGGACTTACGCGTTTATTTCGTAAATAAACGTGTTCTATTCGGAAAGACTAAATTTTGCGGGCGGGCACCCTGAGATAACATTCTTTTATGTATACATTTTTATTTTGAGATATGTTTTTATGATTAGTCTGTTTTGCCAGCCAATGAGAATAGACCACAAATTTAGTCTGTTGTATATAGATACGTAGGGATTCTATGGTATTATATAACTGGCTGAATGGCCGAGTCGTGTGGTAGTCTTTGTTTACATTCCTTGAAATATCTTAAAGTTCTGATAATGAAACCTGGTTTTGTCTTCCAGAAGGGCATTGATGAGAGGAGCGAAGGCCACAGCTCAATATTACAGAGGCTCCCAAACCGCATCCCCGTGATTCTGTGCGACGCGTTCGAGGAGACTCAAAATTACAGTCAAATTAATTCGGCGCCCATGAGTCCAAAAACGGGGACTAAAAATAAGCGAGGCGCTGTAGCAGCACCTGATCTCGTATGCACTCCCACTAGGCTTACGAGATCAGCATTAGAACTGCGGACGAGCGACAGCCCCGCTGCTTCCCGCGCGCCGCCCAGGTATCATTCCACCAACAACCTGGCTCGTAAAAACACCCCGACCGAATGAAATAGCCTTTTATTTTAATTAATTCCGTACCTGATATAGATACCAAAGATAAAACACATACAAAGTCACGTACAAAATTTCATATGTAGACATGTACCATCTTATTCAATAGATACACAGTTGTATATCTATTGAATAAGATGGTACATGTCTACATATGAAATTATGCACTGAACTTAACTATGGAAATGGCGTCTGGACGTCGTTATTATTGCAATAGATTATAAAATATTGTAAACTGCTGATATTTTTTTACTCTTACCTTCTGACTACTGTTTGATGTAAATATTTGACTCTCTTATTAATTTTCGAATAATTTAATATTTATATAATTTTGCGCGTTTAACTAAGAGAGGTTTAATTTGTTAATGAGTCCAATTAAGTTAGTTATATTATATTTAATTTGATGTATATTTACTTTATATTTTGAATTGTATGAATTTTGGATTATAGATTAATGATTATATGTGGATATCATGTTCAATTATTTTAATATGTTTATGTCATTATGATCAATTGCGATCAACTGGAATTGATCGATAATTTGATCTCTCGTTACAGTAAGAGCAGCTTTTTATTAAGATGTTGCTTCTTCATATAACGGTTGTAGCGTACTTAATATTATTCAGTATTCAATGTGCAATATATCTACCGAGAACCATGCTAAGCTGTGTTCCGGAAGACTAGTCGGGCCTTAAGTAGCTTTATTCTTTTTAATATTATTCAGTATTCAATGTGCAATATTCAATGTGCCGAGAACCATGCTAAGCTGTGTTCCGGCAGACTAGTCGGGTCTTAAGTAGCTTTATTCTTTTTAATATTATTCAGTATTAAATGTGCAATATTCAATGTGCCGAGAACCATGCTAAGCTGTGTTCCGGCAGACTAGTCGGGTCTTAAGTAGCTTTATTCTTTTTAATATTATTCAGTATTCAATGTGCAATATTCAATGTGCCGAGAACCATGCTAAGCTGTGTTCCGGCAGACTAGTCGGGTCTTAAGTAGCTTTATTCTTTTTAATATTATTCAGTATTCAATGTGCAATATTCAATGTGCCGAGAACCATGCTAAGCTGTGTTCCGGCAGAGTAGTCGGGTCTTAAGTAGCTTTATTCTTTTTAATATTATTCAGTATTCAATGTGCAATATTCAATGTGCCGAGAACCATGCTAAGCTGTGTTCCGGCAGACTAGTCGGGTCTTAAGTAGCTTTATTCTTTTTAATATTATTCAGTATTCAATGTGCAATATTCAATGTGCCGAGAACCATGCTAAGCTGTGTTCCGGCAGACTAGTCGGGTCTTAAGTAGCTTTATTCTTTTTAATATTATTCAGTATTCAATGTGCAATATTCAATGTGCCGAGAACCATGCTAAGCTGTGTTCCGGCAGACTAGTCGGGTCTTAAGTAGCTTTATTCTTTTTAATATTATTCAATATTCAATGTGCCGAGAACCATGCTAAGCTGTGTTCCGGCAGAGTAGTCGGGTCTTAAGTAGCTTTATTCTTTTTAATATTATTCAGTATTCAATGTGCAATATTCAATGTGCCGAGAACCATGCTAAGCTGTGTTCCGGCAGACTAGTCGGGTCTTAAGTAGCTTTATTATTTTTAATATTATTCAATATTCAATGTGCCGAGAACCATGCTAAGCTGTGTTCCGGCAGAGTAGTCGGGCCTTAAGTAGCTTTATTCTTTTTAATAAACTGTCCAAGTAACAAGTGTTTTATTGTGAGAGTCAGAATGGAACAGCAGCCGAATAACACTAGACCCTAGTGTTGTGTTCCTGCCGGTGAGTAAGGTTGCCAGAGCTCAACGAGTGGCAACGCGCATGTAACCAGTGCGTGCTGTATTTAGGCGTTTTTTTTTATGTGACCGGATCCGGCCCGGATCCGGTAGCTCCTGAAATGTGCCGGATCCCGGCCGGACGGATTACCGGATCCGCCGGACCGGATTGCAATCCCTAAGTCCGACACAGATAATTTAATTACCATTTAGATTATCTGTGTCGGCCTGTTTCGCCAATTTTCGGTGGAAGTTTGCATGGCAATGTATATCATTTTTTTTTTAGATTTTTCATTCTGTTATTTTAGAAGTAACGGGGGGGGGGGGGACACATTTTACCACTTTGGAAGTGTCTCTCGCGCAAACTGTTCAGTTTAGAAAAAATGATATTAGAATCCTCAATATCATTTTTATTTGAGTTTCAGTTCTAAGTATGGGGAACTCCCAAAATTTATTGTTTTTATTTTCTATTTTTGTGTAAAAATCTTAATGCGGTTCATAGAATACATCTACTTACCAAGTTTAAACAGTATAGCTCTTATAGTTTCGGAAAAAAGTGGCTGTGACATAATCGGACCGACAGACGGACATAACGAATCTATAAGGGTTCCGTTTTTTGCCATTTGGCTACGGAACCCTAAAAAAGTGTCCGACAAGAAACCATAAATAGATGGCGGCGCCACAATACCTAGAATACTTGAGAAAAAAATCTTATCATAGACAGCGCACTTCACTCCGTCAATAACGCCAAAGAGTAAAGTATATAGGTTGCCAGAGCTCAACGAGGGTTGGGAGGGGGTTAGGATCGGCAACGCGCATGTAACTCCTCTGGAGTTGCAGGCGTACATATGCTACGGAGACTGCTTACCATGAGGCGGGCCGTATGCTTGTTTGCACCGACGTAGAGTAAAAAAAGAAACCGTACTTTCATTTATAAAGTATATATGACGAGCCCCACTGCTGGGTAGCAGGGCGAAAAATGATGAAAAGACGAAGATGAAGATATATCGGAGAGCGGTTTGACTGTTAAACTACATAGATAGTATGTGGGGCTCGAGTTAAGTCTTATATGCAGGGGTCGGACAAAAAGTGCGGATGACGTCAAACCAGTTATAGGATGATTTCAAATAGTATTTTTGATTTTCATAAACAATTATCACTTATCATTTATCAACCTCTTTATTAAACGATATCGCCACTTGAAATGAGTAAGTACGTTTTTGACTGACACATTGTCAATCAGATGAATAATAAATTGACTTCGTTATTGTTTAGCTATTGTATCTTCACGATTATATTTAGCTAAAATTTATATTTACTAATGTATAAGAAAACGCTCTAAAATGTCATCTTTACTCGAATATTGTGGCAATTTTCGTTTTTGGAGGTACGTGACAAACACGTATACTGCTCTTGCCGTAATCAAGATATACCAACGAAGGTAAGTAATATTAAAAGACATTTGGAGACAACCAAACATGTCGGAAACGTAGAAAAAGAGGGCAAAGTGAATTTAATATGAACTTTACAAATTTTATGATAGCAGCAAACATACCCTGGGTGCAACTACAAAATGAAAACTTCCGTAATTTCATAAAAAAATGCATGGATGGTGAATATGCAAAAACAGTTACCATACTTTTTATCGGACAAAAATAGTCATCTATGCATAATTTCATTAAATAATAAGTATAATAACATCAAATTATCTTTTTTTATTTTTACTAATCTTACCTATTGTTCCCACTTTTGACTATTAAACCTATTTATCTGAGGATCTCACAGACTTGTTCTAACTAATTTCAAATAATTATACCTTATGGTAACAAGTTTCGTGAAATTTATTTTATTCACTATATCACCCTACCACCTGTATTATTAATTCCATGGATTTATTTACGATTATTTTGTTACTTCATTAATACTACTTTGTTACTACATGTCACACGGAAGTTTAAATACAAATTCAAACATCATCCTGTGTGCAAGATTACGTCATTTTTACGTCATCCGCACTTTTTGTCCGACCCCTGCTTATATGTATAAGATGACATGGATGAAATCTTATATAACTTAATAGAATATTATTTTTATGGCCTGTATATGTAATGTACACACCAAAATTGTAAGCGTATAATCATTACATAAAAAGAGGCATCGATCGGCACAGATGTAAAAAGTTTACTTATAATATAAATTACGAAATAAATATTTTTCATTTTCATTTTTCACATGGGGTAAGGCAACCACCGGGACAAGACGAGCACTTCATGGAGTCGTTAACGTTCGCTTTGCCCCGCTTAGGTAAAATAAACTACGTTCTTATCACTTCTTTCCCCATAATCTCACTTTAGTTATATTTAGGGTTGCATATTCCCGTAAATACGAGACTGTCACCGTATTTCTGCGTCTCGTTTTTGTCCCGTATATCAATACCGCTGTAGAATACGTATATAAATGGTCACAATTATCCCTTTTTAACCACTTTATTCCTATACCTATGGGGATATGTATTTATGGAATGCACGTAGGTTGATAATGGGCTGCAGCCACGAGGGTTAATAAAATGTCAATTTTCAGATATGTTTTCGAGTTACAAACCCTTCCGCAAGCATGTAGTAAAGAGGATCCCCGCGAAGCGAGAGGACGATGATGCGGGATGTATTCTATCCGGATCTCACAGTTCGTGCTGCTGTGTACGCTATAAATAACTTATGAATTATGAAATAAGTATACTCGAAAGTGAGCGATATTTATATAGATTTAAGGTTCGCGATTTGCGAAACTAGCGAAATAATGTATAAATTTTGATACAGGCATAACTTACACCGGAGGTGGTAGAACTGGTAGAGGTATCGGAGGTGTGATAATTAAGAGACTTTTTTTTTTGTTTTTTCGCGTGTTTTTTAAAGGTAAGGCCCGATTTAAACATTGATTAGTGTTAAGTGCGAGTTTGTACATTTACTGTTTTGTATTCGAGTTGCTCGTGTCATCCAGGATGACGCACAGATTTGTCAAATCTAACCTTTAATATATGGAGTGTGGAATTAAGAGGAGTCACATCTCTTATGGTAGAACTGTTGCAAAAGTGTCCAGCTGTCAGCTATAAATAATAGTTCCAAATCTCTCCAGAGTAGCTAAGAACCTAGGCGCTATTGACGGAGTGAAGTGCACTGTCTATATGATTTGATTTTTTTGTTCAAGTACACTAGGTATTGTAGCGCCACCTATTTAAGTTTTTTGATGACACTTTTTGGTACATGGAGATTTATTTCCTTACCTCCACCTTCCGTACTTTAATATTAACATGATATTACGCGCCTCCGTGAATGACACGATCTACACCGTGTTTTTATTGAATTTCGTTAACTTCGGGGTATCGGTAAGTACGTTTAAGGAAACTAAATGGCATTGTTAATTTAAAAAAAAATTTACTTACTAATTTTATTTACTAATTTTATTTTTATAAAAAGTAACTAAATGTTGCATATAGCGTTGTTGTAAACACGGGCATTACATTTAACTCAACCAAACAATTGAAAACTGTGACATATTAATGTCATTTCGAACGTCGATCGTCCGAGATAATACTTACGTTTAGTAGCAAATGTATGAATCTATGACCTCGCACTTTTTTTTAAATTTATTTATAAAAGAGAAGTTACATCGGCTATGATCACTTATGGCAGAAAACTTATTCTACCCTCCAACATTGTTAAGTAAGTTATTGCTTACTTGATTTATAGCTATATTTATAGTGCGAGTGCGATTTCTTACAAACAATTGTAATAGCTTTAGATAGGCAGACTAGATAAACATTAGTAGCAATAACAGACTAACTAACTAGGTTTGTTTACCTATTTAGTCAGTCTGTTACTGCATTGTCATGGGAACAGTAGGTATAGGTGCTCGATTTCATTTCAACCAGATACTGGGAAACAACTAAACACTAATCAATAAGTAAACAGGCCCCAGGCGCGGATACAAGGGGGGGGGCATAGGGGCAATGGCCCCCCCCTAAAACCCTGGTTCTCACATTACTAAATTGAGTAACATTTTTTTTTACCTTATTTTCTGTGCAAAAAATATATGATTTTCTCAAAATGGCCCCCCCCTAAGCCAAATCTTGTATCCGCGCCTGACAGGCCCTAAGGCATGTGTACACGCTCGTAAGGGCCTTATGAGATAAAAATTAATGATTGATTATCTCCGAAATGGAGTTAATTAGAATATCGGTGTCATTGAGAAAGTTACTTAATTTAAGCTCAAGAATGCACCCTCGAAATTAACGCAAATAAAAAAAATAACACGGTGTATACTTGTGTTTAGTAGCAAATGTATAAATAAACTCGTACTTTACAATTTATTATTTATCAATGTGTAAACGGGCCTAACTGACTTGGGAAAGAATTCCTATCTTATATTAGGACTTGTTTCAACTGTTTGAGGTTACATTGCAATTTCAAAGCAGGTAATCCAAAGTAAAATCCGGTTATTAAATTAAATCAGTGAAGAAGATAACGCCGACGTAGTGGAGATCCTGGACAAACTGCATCCAAGCATGAAGAAGCTATAAGGGGACGTCTACGTGAGCGAGATCATCGGCCGACACCCGGAGAGGCCGAGGAAAATCGTAGTTGCACAGGAATACAGGAGAGGTCCGAAGCTGTACAGTGTATGTGGTAACTCGCCCCGTGGGGTCAATTATCTCTGTCGCTTACTATACATCTGAGCTAGTGCATGAAACATAACGTAACGTGTCATAGTTTGAGGTCGATTATGTATAAAATATGAAAAATGAACTCACCCTATTTCCGAAGCTGACAATATAAAGGATGACTTACGCTAGAACGGGTGCGGGCCGAGGCATCCGACACTTCATTTTCTATGGCAGGGACTAGGGTTTCTGGTTTCTCGACCTTTTTAGACTAGACTTTCTTAGAAACTAACGAATATCTTGCTAAAAGTAGTTTGAGGTGGTTAGCGTGATTGTTCAGTCATTAAAATCGTAAGGACCCGATTCCTTAATTATTATTTTTTTAAAGTGGTTTGGGGTAGCTAGCGTGAAGACAGCCACCCCATACCACTTGTAAAAAAATGAAGGAATAACCATAATAACGAGGAATCTCTTCAAAATTCAGGTAATAATATTAACTTTTATTTATTTATTTTGTATTGCACATAAGAAATCCTTAGAGTCCAAAATAGGGGACTTAGTAAATAAACCTTTTTGACCACATTTTTACACAAAATAATTTAATTCATACTGTTCAGACCCCTGCTGCGTTTGCTGTGAGGTTCAGTGCGCGCGAGTGATTTTGCCGTCAACATTGAATAGGCGCTTACTGCACCGCTATTAATAATGTTTGTGTGTCTACCCGGCCCTTGCACTTTTTCATATCTACCATGTAAGACGTTCATCGTCAATTAAATAGTTTAAAAAATATAATTTTGGGTTTTAATAGTCATATTAAGGCTCCGTAATGTACACTACGATACACATACGTATTTTAATATTAGGTTCAGTACAGTTCAACCGACCTTTTTATATCAATATTAAATTAGCTATTGCGGATTGCCGAACCATGATGGACTTTTTATAAATTATTTTCAGGGTGCGCCTCCTCTGTATTATCTGATGATAGTGATGATCAAGCTTGCATCGCAGTTGTAGAGCCGTCCATTGCGCAAACTCCACAATGACCAGGTAACATAAACATCTAAAAGGGTTACATTTTCAAGACTGCATGAGGCTGGCAATAGCCGTCCACTTATGCCGGCCACATGTTGCAAGACAAGCCCGTCTACTAGAAACGTTAATAGTTTTTGACATTTCATTTTAAGTGTGCCTCAATCAATATTTAATAATAGATCATGTCATTCACGAACCACACTAAGAGCATTTATTTGTGTGATATATGCACGAATAATTGTTTTGACTTGCATATATTTTATAAGTGAGGTCACTTATCTTTGCAGCTTACTATACATATATAAGTATGCTTGTTGCGCTAAAAATGATATTCTGTCAGGAATTTTTATGGCCTTTATTGTGAAACAGCAGAAGAAGGTGACTGTACGAGTACATATAATAGAGTTAGACCAAGCTAAGTTCGCAGTGATTTCGATAGCCCAGACTGTGCACGTGTTAATTAAACGTCATAATTTCATACGAGTTTCATCCGTTTGTTAGCAATTTACTATATACATGTGGTCTAGCACCTAGCGTAACGGTGAATTTGCTTACAAAATAATATTTTCTTTAAAAACAAGTTTTTCTAAAAAACAGCCCAACCCGGCTCGTACTTTCCGGCAAAGAGATACACTTTTAAATCCACGTGCACATTGCGCACTTTTTAGAAAATGCATTTTTAGCATGACTGTTAAATTTTTTAACAAACTACCAGAATCGATACAAACTTTACCGATAAACAGATTCCGCATTACGATAAAAACTTTATTGAAAACCAAGTGCTACTATGACATATACGAATATTTAAACGACAGCGAACTATTTTGATGTATGTTTTTGTAATACATATATTATCTAAATTATATAATTTAAATATATACCTTAATTTGACATTTAAAAATTAGAATTTTTATATTAATTGATAAGCATGTGTATGTAAATAGTTGAAATTTATTATTTTGATGATGACAAATACCTACATTGAATCTCATGAGCTACACCGCCACTCACGTTAAATATTTGTATGCCTCATAATATGGCCAAAAGTGGAGCACTTAATTATCTCTATGTAACACCTGTTTGTAACAAATAAATACGTTCGACAAATAAATGCATTGAATTGAATTTATTCTTAAAAGTTCTTGATGTTTTCTTTATTATTTTGAGCTCTTAATTTAAAAATATACAGGTATTATAAATTATTTTCAGTGGACGCTTCCTATGTACTCTCCGCTGATCAGTCCTGCATCACGGTGGCAAAGACATCTGTTGAGCAAATGTCACCAGGTAACAATAACGTAAGGAATTTAAATTGTTTGACTCGCATGTTTTTAGTCTCTTGCTACTTAAGCACTATTAGTGATTAAAAAACCGGCCAAGAGCATGTCGGGCCATGCTCAGAGTAGGGTTCCGTAGTTACTCTTCCGTCACAATAAGCTAAACTGGAGCTTAAAGTATGGTAGATTGTTAACCAAGGGATGAACTGTGGGTGTACGTCTTTTTACTATGAAGGGGAAACTGTTTTTTCGATAACTCAAAAATAGCTAAACTGATCATATCCGCTATAGTTTTCATTTAATGTCTTTCTTAAGCTCTACTTCCAAGATCTTTTTCATATTTTTTGGAATGAAACGGTACCTTTCAACAAATAGGCAAATTTGCATAATCAGTACCTAATTAAAGTAAGTCTTTTTATTATGAAGGGGAAACTTTTTGCGATTATGCAAAAACAGCTAAACTGATGATGTCCGCTATAGTTTTCATTTAATGTATTTCTTAAACTCTACTTCCACGATTTTTTTTCATATTTTTTGGACCTATGGTTCAAAAGTTAGAGGGGGGGGGGGGGGGCATTATTTCTTTTCTTTCGGAGCAATTATCTCCGAATATATTCACTTTATCAAGAAATGTTTGTTGAAGACCCCTATTAGTTTTGAAAGACCTTTCCAACGATATTCCACACTGTAGGGTTGAAGCAAAAAAAAAAATTCACCCCCACTTTACGTGTAGGGGAGGTACCCTAAAAAAAATTAAATTTTTAGATTTTATTGTACGACTTTGTCGGCTTTATTGATTTATATATCCATGCCAAATTTCAGCTTTCTAGCACTAACGACCACGGAGCAAAGCCTCGGACAGACAGACAGACAGACAGACAGACGGACATGGCGAAACTATAAGGGTTCCTAGTTGACTACGGAACCCTAAAAAGGAGCCGTACGTTCTCCAAAAATGTCTGAAAGAAAGAACGTGAGTTGAATAGTAGAATTAGCTTAGTAACATAAAGTAACATGTGAATGGCCCGGATTACGGAGTCGCGACTTTCGTGTTGTAAATCGTACGGATTACCTAAAGTATTCTTCAAACTCGACGGGTACGACGAGGTGTCATCTCCATTTAATTTTTTGAACACCAGTCTGTGAAGGAATATGCCGTACCCTGGACGCTAGGCGATCGCGATTATTTAAGCGAAATTGAACTTCACGGGGTCCCGCGTAGGTGCCTATTGCATTGGCGAAGCTGTCGGCTGTAGCCGTCGTTGCCGCCCTGGCAAGACTCCGATGACGGCCACCACAGCCGTTTGAGGCGGATAAAAGGTTCATTTATAACCTAAAAACGCCTGTTCTCACAAAATTATGTTGAGATGACACTTGTCCGCGTACCCTTCGTGTTTGAAAATAATATACCGTGAGTGAATAATATTTCAATGTTATAAAAAGGTTTTACTTATATTCATATTTGTTTACCTCGTCTTAGTGAAACAATTAGGGAACCATGGCCGTATAAAAAAACATGTACCTGTCAGCATGTACCCTATAATTCCTGAAATATTATTTAATTGGCTTTCTTTTATCAGAAGCGTTTTCAATGACTGACCGTCACAGGATCGTGCTCACTTTATTTTATTAAACCGTGTTAAAAATATATTTTCAGTGGTCGCCTCGTCCACGATCTGTGATGATCGGGACTGCATCACTACTCCAGGGCCATCAGATGATTTAACTGCAGCTAATCCAGGTAAGCAAGATCATATAATAGAGTCAAACAAAGTTAAGTTTGTAGCGATGTTGATAGCACAGACTGTGCAAGTGATATTTATATGTCAAACTGTTTGATATTTAAAATAACACTTGCACAATCTATGCTATCAAAATCGCTTCCAACTTAGCTCTTGATCGGACTGTAATATATACCGTGGGCCAATTAAACCCGCCAGATTTTAAAGGTGTATTGTTGACTGCATTTAGAGACTAAAATGACACACAGTTTCCTGAAATCGATCTTGTTTTATAGAGCTGTACCGCTGCCATTATATGACTTGGTTTAGACATACCTACTGACAAATATTAATAACTAGCAATTTTTTTTCTGTAACTTAAAAAAATATACTTATTCGTTTAAATGTTTTTTTTTTTTAACAAAGTGTAAAAATAAATAACGTGTCGTGTGAAGAAAACGCGAAATAAAATTGTTTTACGGTAAATATTTTTTTTAGCGTATTTGGCCAAAACTCATAAAAATTTTTTTGCTCCTTATGACCTTAGGAATGGCTGGTTAAAATCTTTCGGGTTTAATTGGCCTACGGTGTATATCTTGAAAGTTTATATTCCAATAACTATTATGTTGTAGGCGATCAGTTTTCATAATAAATGTAACTGGAAACATACAATCTTGTGTAACAAAATATTCGGCGCTTCAACCGAGAACCCTCAAATACAAATAATTTATTTATAACGCTGTTAGATGTCATGGTGGTTTTCATATAATTAGGTACATAAAACCACAAACCACTATTTTTTTTTATAGAACGACGGAGGCAAGCAAGCATACGGCCCGCCTGATGGTAAGCAATCACCGTAGCCTATGTACGCCTGCATCTCCAGAGGTGTTACATGCGCGTTGCCGACCCTTTAAAAATCTGTTCGTGTTTAAAAATCGTTATTCGTGGCATAATCTAATAATAACACTACTTTAATGGATAATACCGCGTACTCTCTCTAACTCTGTGATAAAACAACGCAACCTAATTGTGTTTGGGTTTATTCGAATAGCGTTGGCCGCTCGACGTATTTAGCAGAGAGTGCTAGCATAGCTTGCCCTGTTAATCCCTAGAATTGTGTCAAATTCTTGTTTTCTAATGGAATTTTATGAATTCGATGGATTAAGACAAATCTCATAGAACTAAAAGAGACTGGAAAGCTACGAGGGCGCCATCCATGCAAACCTTTGGAATTTGCCGACCCCATCGTCTCGATGAGCATACGTGTGTCTGTTGAAAGAAAGGTACAGTCAGCGATAAAAGCTTGTATAAAATATGAAATTTTGATTTTATTAAGCTTTATCTCTCGGCTTTTACATTAAAATGAATTTAATTTTCAGATCTCGCGCGGGGAGCGGGTGTTCCGGCGCAGAACACGAGTACAGGAGAGGCTGCGGCTGCAGACGGGGACGCGGCCTGCTCGCACTCCACTCGACTGTCGCCGTTGTACAGTCAGCATCAAGAGTAGCGGATGAAACAACGCGCCAAAAGTATCTGATATTCTGGATAACTTTTCCAAATATAGATACATTTCTAAAATTCGCGCTCAAAAGTAAATCTTTTACAGTGTTTGTTGTTCTATATTAAAGACATCACTTTTTGTTAAGCCGTTACAGAATGGTAGATACTTATGAAACGTTATTTGATCCGCTACTTTTGATGCTGACTGTACAAACATTACAAAAAGCTAAGAAACAAGCAAGGATCACCTGAGACGAGCCAAGATGGCGTGTAAGCTATCAAAGGAGGCTTCATTCCAACAATTAGTGTCAGGGATCAATTCAGTGGCACGGACATTTTTATGGATGCAAATAAAACTTTGCACCAAAAGTAAAAAAGGGAGACGGTTTAGCTTGGAAGAAAAAGTAATTGTACTTTCAATTATGAAACAAAGCTCAAAACGCTACAGATTTCTGCAGAGAATATTCATCGTGCCTTGCGAAACAACACTGAAGAAGTTGTTGTTGAATGTGAATATTCAAGCTGGCATCAATACACAAGTCTTTAATGTCATTAAACAAGAGGTATGTACATATAAGAAGAGACGTTTATTCATTATTAATATTATATAAGAACTTTCTAGTATTTGATTATAAAGGGGATATAAACGACCGATGAAATTATATTTTTTTATACTACGTCGCTGGCAAACAAGCATACGGTGCGCCTGGTGGTAAGCGGTCACCGTAGCCTATGGGCGCCTGCAACTCCAGAGGTGTTACATGCGCGTTGCCGACCCTTTCAAAACCTGTACACTCCTTTTTTGAAGAACCCCATACTGTAGACCCTCAGAAAAACTCCAGGAAGTTAATTGTAAAAATTTCAATCTCCAGCTCGTACCGATTTTCCCGGGGCAGAAGTACGGAACAGCTTTTTGGTGAATGGAACCGGACTGATTCCAATTAGGCTTAATTACCCCTCCGGGTTAGAAGGTCGGATGGCAGTCACACTCGCTTCGCGCTCTGTCCATTCATTCGCAAAGCTGGGGCCTGCGTCCATCGGTATTGAGATTACAAGTGGGGCCGGGGTCTAACATTGGAAATAACTTGCCTTTTTAGGGTTCCGTAGCCAAATGGCATAAAACGGAACCCTTATAGTTTCGCCATGTCCGTCTGTCTGTCTGTCCGAGGCTTTGCTCCGTGGTCGTTAGTGCTAGAAAGCTGAAATTTGGCATGGATATTATAAATCAATAAAGCCGACAAAGTCGTACAATAAAATCTAAAAAATTTTTTTTTTTTAGGGTACTTCCCCTACACGTAAAGTGGGGGTAAAATTTATTTTTCGCTTCAACCCTAGAGTGTGGGGTATCGTTGGAAAGGTCTTTCAAAACTAATAGGGGTTTTCAAGAATTTTTTTGATAAAGTGAATATATTCGGAGATAATCGCTCCGAAAGAAAAAAAAAATGTGTCCCCCCCTCTAACTTTTGAACCATAGGTTCAAAAAATATGAAAAAAATCGTGGAAGTAGAGCTTAAGAAAGACATTAAATGAAAACTATAGCGGATATGATCAGTTTAGCTGTTTTTGAGTTATCGCAAAAAGTTTTCCCTTCATAGTAAAAAGACTTACTTTAATTAGGTACTGATTATGCAAATTTGCCTATTTGTTTAACTCGGGTGAAAGGTACCGTTTCATCCCTTGGTTAACAATTTACTATACTTTAAGCTCCAGTTTAGCTTATTGTGACGGAAGAGTAACTACGGAACCCTACACTGAGCGGGGCCCGACATGCTCTTGGCCGGTTTTTATTTTATTTTAAGGTCAGCGAATGGAATGACGCCCGAAGAATGTGCTCCATAGTATTTGATGAGATGAAGTTGGAGGCTGGCGTCCATTACTCTAGAAAAAATGATCACATCAACGGGTTTGTGGAATCACCTGACAAAACCGACCACTCGGCCGACCACGCCGTAGCATTTATGATTAAAGGCGCGGTTCACACGTGGCAACGACCGGTGGCGTGCTGCCTCTCCGAGGAGCCGCGCCGGGTCGCAGCTGAAGCCGTCGCCGAGGACCCGCGGCGGGCCTTCAGCCTGTCGCTCTGATGAGGGAACAGGGGACATCATTTCAAAGCGCGTTTAAGAGCCTTCGAGAGGACACTAGAAGATCACAAATCTTAGCAGGACAGGAGACCGGTAAATATCTTATACTCATCTTAAAATTCTTAGTAAAAAACACTTAGTAGAAGCTTGTTTCACGTTCATCACGAAATTTAAATTATGTATAGGGACCGTACGCGTTACAGGGTCTGCCATCTTGTGGCCTGAATCGGAACCATAAACATGTACTTGTACTACATCGGAACAATAAACATCACATTTACGCCTTGCGCCAAAAATCTGGCGGCTCCTGTGCTGCCTCCTACAGTTCATACACGCTCCCTATAAACTTTTATATTTATATAACCACCAATTATTCGTTAACCTGTTGCTACCGGTGGGAACCTATAATTGGCTCTTTGTTATGTATATATATATAAGTATTGTGCAATTTATAGCTGTTGGTTCTCTGAACAGTAAATAAATAAATAAATAAAAACTACTTACATAAACTAAACAGTTTTGAAATATTATAAATAGTTCTCTACGTGTATACGTAGACCAGCTTGTGTCTCTTTTTGCAAACTTTTATTTAACTTGGCCTGTTAGGATGGATGTATGTTATGTGATTTGACTCACACTAACTAACGTGCGAGTCAAATCTTGGAACCTGAATTTGACCCACTGCCCTATATCCGATTGAGCCGAAATTTTGCATACATATGTAAATCGGATAACAGTCTGATATTATGAAGACATGGAGCTGATCTGATGACGAGGACAGCATGTGCCCATGGGAACTTTGTGATAAAATAATAAATTAATATTATAGGATATTATTACATGTCCCACAATAAACTCAATAAGGCTTGTGTTGTAGGTACCTAGACAACGATATATATACAATATTCATAAATACTTAAATACATAGAAAACACCCATGACCCAGGAACGAATATCCGTGTTCATCACACAAATAAACGCCCTTACCAGGAATTGAACCCGGGACCATCGGCTTCATAGGCAGGGTCACAGCCCAATAGGTCAGACCGGTCGTCAAAATAACGCAAACTAATTGAGTTTGGAGTTGCTAGAATTGTCTCGATGAGTATTAGTTGTCTGTGGAAAGGAAAGTACAGTCACCGATAAGAGCTTGTACCAAAAATTAATATTTGTCAAAAAACTTATTTTAAAATTACGCTGTTATTTTTTATCAAAATAAATGTAGCGATTTCTAAGTTTGAAGTGCGTTATGAAATAGTACATGACGATACAAGTGTAAAGTAGGAAATTGGCAACGAGTGGCGATAAATAAAAACACGACCGAACGGAGTGTTTTAAATCGACACCAGTAGCACGATATGTACTGTAAAATACTTTTACAGTACATATGGTGCTACTTTACCGTCCTAGTGCGGTAACTAAGCACTATACGTGCGTATGTCGAAAACTTTAAGATCCATATGTACTGAAGAACGTTGTAAAGCAATATACTATTTATTACATAATTTGACGTATATGTACCAGAGATGTGCCCCTACAACTGACATTTTTCGATTTTTTGATCGTTGTAAAAAGTAGAAGCGAAAAACATTGCATACAAAATTTTAAATGTTAACTAAAACCTAACTATTATAATAATATAAAAATAAAACGTAGCAGCGTAGCCGTGATTGATGTACAAAAACTTGTGTCTAAATATTGTCAATAATGTTAACATTTTGAGAGGAAAATGAAGACTTGTATGAAAAGGCGATTTCACGCGGGTCCTCCATTGTCGTCTTAAGTTCAAGAAATCAGTAAATTCCGGCTAAAGTTTGCGTTTGTTTAATATTATGATTATAATTTGTATGTATATTTTCCAGACGACACTATACATTTGAATGGCCAACTCCTCAGTGTGGTGTATGACCCGCCACCTCTGATCAAAGGAGTCTGAAATAACTTGTTGACGAAGAACATTGTAATGGAGGGCAAAGTCTCGAAGTGGCAGGACGGAGGCCTGGTGGACGTGGACCGCACCGACTGCAAGCCCGCCTACTGCACAAGTCAATGACGACCACATACTCCCGGAGAACATTAACAAGATGAAGGTATAATATTACTTTACCTCTCTTTCTTCTTGGTTCTGCATTGAAATTGTATAAACTTGATAGCCTGACCGCTCTTCTAAGATCAAGTAGGTATGCTATAGTAAGCTCATGGCGAACTTAATTTTAGAAAATCGGACAGGCTGTATATACCACGCAATACTTAGCAAACTAATAATGACTAATATTTGTCGAATAACATTGAGAGAATACTTTTTAATCGAGCAAATTGTTATAAATAAGGAGAAAAGCTTCTTCAAAATGACTGATACTTATGTTTTACAATCTAAGCTATCATACATCAAATTCTGTGAAATAGTTATTTGGACCACGAAATGACAATCTAATTGATTAGACAATCTGTCGGTTGTTATAATTACGTATTATATTATTCAATTACCATTGTCGTCTTTCAGGTGAAAAACTGTGTACGTGTATTGAGTCACACCGTGGCAGGAGCTCTATCCTACACGGCTTCATTTTGCGAGTACGAGCAACGTTTATTAATATCGTCACCGATGCTATCATTTTTAAATTAAAACAATAACTGAAAAAAATCATCACTTCGCACAATATTTAAACTCGTGACAGATTTGTCTAATATATGTTTACCAAATATGAAAGGAAATTTCTTACCTAAGCTCCAAATTGGTACATCAAATTTTGAAACAATTTCCAACATTACAAGAGGTCGTAATGAAAGTTTACAACATGGCGGTCGTACCGGCCGGCTCTAAAATAAATGTATCTCAAAAAGAAGTCGCGGAACAGTTTGCTAACGATATTTATAACATTTATCAGCGCCCTGCAGCTGGCGGCTCCTCGACGACTGCCACGCGCGGAGCTGGCGGCTCCTCGACGACTGCCACGCGCGGAGCTGGCGGCTCCTCGACGACTGCCACGCGCGGAGCTGGCGGCTCCTCGACGACTGCCACGCGCGGAGCTGGCGGCTCCTCGACGACTGCCACGCGCGGAGCTGGCGGCTCCTCGACGACTGCCACGCGCGGAGCTGGCGGCTCCTCGACGACTGCCACGCGCGGAGCTGGCGGCTCCTCGACGACTGCCACGCGCGGAGCTGGCGGCTCCTCGACGACTGCCACGCGCGGAGCTGGCGGCTCCTCGACGACTGCCACGCGCGGAGCTGGCGGCTCCTCGACGACTGCCACGCGCGGAGCTGGCGGCTCCTCGACGACTGCCACGCGCGGAGCTGGCGGCTCCTCGACGACTGCCACGCGCGGAGCTGGCGGCTCCTCGACGACTGCCACGCGCGGAGCTGGCGGCTCCTCGACGACTGCCACGCGCGGAACTGGCGGCTCCTCGACGACTGCCACGCGCGGAACTGGCGGCTCCTCGACGACTGCCACGCGCGGAGCTGGCGGCTCCTCGACGACTGCGTCAGCGGTGCCGGCAGTAACAGGACTGCAGTAACCGAAAGCTCTGAGCATCACGCTTTCTGGGCGAAGGCCATAACAATCATAGAAAATATCAAATTTAGCGATCATAATGGCAAATTGACCACAGTCCCGAGTTTAAAAAATTGGGTAACGACGTTAAAAAGCTGCCGAAGGCTGTGGCAGGTCATGAAAAATAAAAACAAAAATAATGCGCCTGCGGTATTTCAATTCTGATGCGGTTGAAAACTTTTTTGGAAGGGTGCGGACATATAATGTCAGAAATAATGACCCGACCTGCCCCGCCTTCGAATGTACCTTCGAGTCGTTATTAATTACTAACTTAATAAAACTCCACGAAAATACTTACAATTGTGAAGAGGACTGTGCTGAGCGAGTTATTAAAAGTCAATCACTGTTTTCGCACACCGAAGAAATCAGTGAAATGGACGAGAATACTGCCATACCGGTTGATTCTGCGCCTTCCTCTTTTTCGACCTCCAACAATTGTGACGACGGCGCAGAACAACTTTTAGTTCAAGCCACACGGGAGCGTCTCGATGTACACTCACGGGATTTTTTTTTTTTTTTTTTTTTTTTTTTTTTTTTTTTTTTTTTTTTTTTTTTTTTTTTTAAATATGAACCAGTTCTCACCTGTGCAACTGTCCGTCTCCTTGAACTTTAACGGCTGTAAAAAGATCCAGGGTCCTCTTCTCAATAAAAAATAGGAAATTAAAGTGCAAAAAAAAAACAAAAAAGATTTCATTGTTCGGGATTTGAGCCCGGAACCTCATGATTGTAAAGCTAGTGTATTCCAATTGAGCCACGAATTGATTTATGTGACACGGTGAAATTAGGCTACTTATTCTCGATTAAAACCTAAATATACCCCCTATTTTTTTTTTTTTTTTTTTTTTTTTTTTTTTTTTTCAAACCATCTAGCCTTCTCCAGAAATTGATTCAGCTAAACGCGAGATAATCGCGTGAAGGCGGTTGATAAATAAAACAAAGACTAACCGTTACTCATTGTGTACGTATCAAGCCCGACAGATGGCTCTTATCGTCCTAAACGTCAAAGATAGATCACGCTATTAAGATTTTCCTAAAAAATACCATGTCATTTAAAATTTAAAGGGGTTAGGTACGGTTCGGAGTTAGGTTAGGTTTTGAGTTAGGTTAGGTTTTGAGTTAGGTTAGGTTTTGAGTTAGGTTAGGTTTTGAGTTAGGTTAGGTTTTGAGTTAGGTTAGGTTTTGAGTTAGGTTAGGTTTTGAGTTAGGTTAGGTTTTGAGTTAGGTTAGGTTTTGAGTTAGGTTAGGTTTTGAGTTAGGTTAGGTTTTGAGTTAGGTTAGGTTTTGAGTTAGGTTAGGTTTTGAGTTAGGTTAGGTTTTGAGTTAGGTTAGGTTTTGAGTTAGGTTAGGTTTTGAGTTAGGTTAGGTTTTGAGTTAGGTTAGGTTTTGAGTTAGGTTAGGTTTTGAGTTAGGTTAGGTTTTGAGTTAGGTTAGGTTTTGAGTTAGGTTAGGTTTTGAGTTAGGTTAGGTTTTGAGTTAGGTTAGGTTTTGAGTTAGGTTAGGTTTTGAGTTAGGTTAGGTTTTGAGTTAGGTTAGGTTTTGAGTTAGGTTAGGTTTTGAGTTAGGTTAGGTTTTGAGTTAGGTTAGGTTTTGAGTTAGGTTAGGTTTTGAGTTAGGTTAGGTTTTGAGTTAGGTTAGGTTTTGAGTTAGGTTAGGTTTTGAGTTAGGTTAGGTTTTGAGTTAGGTTAGGTTTTGAGTTAGGTTAGGTTTTGAGTTAGGTTAGGTTTTGAGTTAGGTTAGGTTTTGAGTTAGGTTAGGTTTTGAGTTAGGTTAGGTTTTGAGTTAGGTTAGGTTTTGAGTTAGGTTAGGTTTTGAGTTAGGTTAGGTTTTGAGTTAGGTTAGGTTTTGAGTTAGGTTATAGGGTTGATTCTCGGTAGATTTTGTTCAAATTTGGTACAGGGGCTTTATTTGACCTTATCTTTCTATAGTATTTCGCGCTTGCTCAGAATCGCCCTGGGTCTGGGACCTCCCATACATTTTTTTTGAAAATTTTCAGTTTTTTTGGTTTTTGCGAAAAATGTATTATATTTAGGCACTTGGTTTCCTAGCTACCCCAAAATTTCTCTAATTCTGCATCGAATGACACTTTTTTCAAGAAAATCGGTTAATAAATAAAGATTTTAGACCCGGGTTAGATTATTTTCGCACATTTTTTTGAAAAAAAAAGTTGTCCAAAAATTCTGAAAAAAATTCTATTTATACATTTGCTTAAATTCTGATATTACTAACGTAATATCTGACTGGTCGAATCTGCAGTCCATTTTGCTCTATCTCTTACCGTTTCCGAGATATAGCGTCCTAAAATTGCGAAATTTCTTAAAACATTGCTATTCCTGTTTATGCGGCGTCGTTGAATTATTTGTATGGAAATAGTGAAATCCGACTCACACTTGACCCTTTTTTCATAGAAATTGGATTTTATGTAATTATGGGTGAGTTTTTAGAGTTTGTATGTTCATATTTGGTACATAGTGACATGGCATAGTCTATATTGACATGATCTGTCAAACTGTCAAATTTGACAGTTTTTGAGAAAAAGTTTCACATTTTGTCACAGTTAAATAGAAATTGTCATTGTTAAGTATTTTTGACCAAAAGTGTCATAGTTGATGTATTTTGACAGTTTATGTAAAAATCTCGAAATTTGACTTTTTTAACAAAAATGTTTACTTGGAATAGCTATACAGCTGTATAAGATGACATGACCAAGTGCAAATTGACAAATTTTATCAAAACTATCATTTTGACAGTTTTTGAGATTTATATTGAAATAAAGTTATTTTTGAGTATAAGATGATATGATCAAGTGCAATTAAAGTGATTGGGGCAAGATTGAAAATATTGACAGTTTTTTTGCCAGAATTGGTTCATGCTTAGAAAAATAGTCAATTATTGTATGAGATGACATGGCCAAGTGCAAATTGACAGATTTTGACAAAATTGTCATTTTGACAGATTTTGTTCTAAAATGTCATTTTGACAGATTTTGACCCAAAATGTCATTTTGACAGTTTTTGACACTAAATGTCATTTTGACAGTTTTTAACCCAAAATGTCAATTTGACAGTTTTTGACCCAAAAAGACATTTTGACAGTTTTTGACACAAAATGACATTTTGACAGATTTTGACACAAAATTACATTTTGACAGTTTTTGACACAAAATGACATTTTGACAGTTTTTGACACAAAATGACATTTTGACAGTTTTTGACCCAAAATGACATTTTGACAGTTTTTGACACAAAATGACATTTTGACAGTTTTTGACACAAAATGACATTTTGACAGTTTTTGACCCAGAATGACATTTTGACAGTTTTTGACACTAAATGACATTTTGACAGTTTTTGACACAAAATGACATTTTGACAGTTTTTGACCAAAAATGACATTTTGACAGTTTTTGACACAAAATGACATTTTGACAGTTTTTGACCAAAAATGACATTTTGACAGTTTTTGACACAAAATGACATTTTGACAGATATTGACTGACAATGACACTTTGACATGCTGACAATCTGACATTCTGACATACTGACAGTTTCACAGTAAACTCGGTTATGGTGAAAATTTCAAAACTATTTTACACAAAAAGTAAGCATCACACGTTTACAGAAATAACTTTAATACTATTTTTTAGGGACTATAAGTACTATACAAACAAAAAACTATGGAAAAGTTGGCTAGGAAAAATTTCAATTTTGCAATGATAATTACGTCGATTACGTCGATCGCGGTGCTCCCGCGTTACCGTTATAGGGTTGATTCTCGGTAGATTTTGTTCAAATTTGGTATAGGGGCTTTTTTTGACCTTATCTTTCTATAGTATTTCGCGCTTGCTCAGAATCGCCCTGGGTCTGGGACCTCCCATACATTTTTTTTGAAAATTTTCAGTTTTTTGTTTTTTGCGAAAAATGTATTATATTTAGGCACTTGGTTTCCTAGCTACCCCAAAATTTCTCTAATTCTGCATCGAATGACACTTTTTTCAAGAAAATCGGTTAATAAATAAAGATTTTAGACCCGGGTTAGATTATTTTCGCAAATTTTTTTGAAAAAAAAAGTTGTCCAAAAATTCTGAAAAAAATTCTATCTATACATTTGCTTAAATTTCGATATTACTAACGTAATATCTGACTGCCCGAATCTGAAGTCCATTTTGCTCTATCTCTTACCGTTTCCGAGATATAGCGTCCTAAATTTGCGAGATTTCATAAAACATTGCTATTCCTGTTTATGCGGCGTCGTTGAATTATTTGTATGGAAATAGCGAAATCCGACTCGCACTTGACCCATTTTTCATAGAAGTTGGATTTTAGTTTTTAGAGTTCGTATGTTCATATTTGGTACATAGTGACATGGCATAGTCTATATTGATATGATCTGACAAATTGTCTGCTTAGAAAAATAGTCATATTATTGTATGAGATGACATGGCCAAGTGCAAATTGACAGATTTTGACAAAATTGTCATTTTGACAGTTTTTGACACAAAATGACATTTTGACAGTTTTTGACCCAAAATGACATTTTGACAGTTTTTGACACAAAATGACAATATAACAGATTTTGACCCAAAATGACATTTTGACAGTTTTTGACACAAAATGTCATTTTGACAGTTTTTGACACAAAATGACATTTTGACAGTTTTTGACACAAAATGACATTTTGACAGTTTTTGACCCAAAATGACATTTTGACAGTTTTTTTTTGACCCAAAATGACATTTTGACAGTTTTTGACACAAAATGACATTTTGACAGATTTTGACCCAAAATGACATTTTGACAGTTTTTGACACAAAATGTCATTTTGACAGTTTTTGACACAAAATGACATTTTGACAGTTTTTGACACAAAATGACATTTTGACAGTTTTTTACCCAAAATGACATTTTGACAGTTTTTGACACAAAATGACATTTTGACAGTTTTTGACACAAAATGACATTTTGACAGTTTTTGACCCAAAATGACATTTTGACAGTTTTTGACCCAAAATGACATTTTGACAGTTTTTGACACAAAATGACATTTTGACAGATTATGACCCAAAATGACATTTTGACAGTTTTTGACCCAAAATGACAATTTGACAGATTTTGACCCAAAATGACATTTTGACAGTTTTTGACCCAAAATGACATTTTGACAATCTGACAATCTGACATTCTGATAGTTTCGGTTAGGTTAGGTTACTGACACTATACAATCTGACAATCTGACAGTTTCAGTTAGGTTAGGTTAGGTTAGGTTAGGTTAGGTTAGGTTAGGTTAGGTTAGGTTAGGTTAGGTTAGGTTAGGTTAGGTTAGGTTAGGTTAGGTTAGGTTAGGTTAGGTTAGGTTAGGTTAGGTTAGGTTAGGTTAGGTTAGGTTAGGTTAGGTTAGGTTAGGTTAGGTTAGGTTAGGTTAGGTTAGGTTAGGTTAGGTTAGGTTAGGTTAGGTTAGGTTAGGTTAGGTTAGGTTAGGTTAGGTTAGGTTAGGTTAGGTTAGGTTAGGTTAGGTTAGGTTAGGTTAGGTTAGGTTAGGTTAGGTTAGGTTAGGTTAGGTTAGGTTAGGTTAGGTTAGGTTAGGTTAGGTTAGGTTAGGTTAGGTTAGGTTAGGTTAGGTTAGGTTAGGTTAGGTTATAGGGTTGATTCTCGGTAGATTTTGTTCAAATTTGGTACAGGGGCTTTATTTGACCTTATCTTTCTATAGTATTTCGCGCTTGCTCAGAATCGCCCTGGGTCTGGGACCTCCCATACATTTTTTTTGAAAATTTTCAGTTTTTTGATTTTTGCGAAAAATGTATTATATTTAGGCACTTGGTTTCCTAGCTACCCCAAAATTTCTCTAATTCTGCATCGAATGACACTTTTTTCAAGAAAATCGGTTAATAAATAAAGATTTTAGACCCGGGTTAGATTATTTTCGCACATTTTTTTGAAAAAAAAAGTTGTCCAAAAATTCTGAAAAAAATTCTATTTATACATTTGCTTAAATTCTGATATTACTAACGTAATATCTGACTGGTCGAATCTGCAGTCCATTTTGCTCTATCTCTTACCGTTTCCGAGATATAGCGTCCTAAAATTGCGAAATTTCTTAAAACATTGCTATTCCTGTTTATGCGGCGTCGTTGAATTATTTGTATGGAAATAGTGAAATCCGACTCACACTTGACCCTTTTTTCATAGAAATTGGATTTTATGTAATTATGGGTGAGTTTTTAGAGTTTGTATGTTCATATTTGGTACATAGTGACATGGCATAGTCTATATTGACATGATCTGTCAAACTGTCAAATTTGACAGTTTT
The DNA here is from genome assembly GCF_033807575.1 of Cydia pomonella. Lineage (NCBI taxonomy): Eukaryota > Metazoa > Arthropoda > Insecta > Lepidoptera > Tortricidae > Cydia > Cydia pomonella. The sequence continues at coordinate 50,162,535 of NC_084703.1, forward strand.
TGAGAAAAAGTTTCACATTTTGTCACAGTTAAATAGAAATTGTCATTGTTAAGTATTTTTGACCAAAAGTGTCATAGTTGATGTATTTTGACAGTTTATGTAAAAATCTCGAAATTTGACTTTTTTAACAAAAATGTTTACTTGGAATAGCTATACAGCTGTATAAGATGACATGACCAAGTGCAAATTGACAAATTTTATCAAAACTATCATTTTGACAGTTTTTGAGATTTATATTGAAATAAAGTTATTTTTGAGTATAAGATGATATGATCAAGTGCAATTAAAGTGATTGGGGCAAGATTGAAAATATTGACAGTTTTTTGCCAGAATTGGTTCATGCTTAGAAAAATAGTCAATTATTGTATGAGATGACATGGCCAAGTGCAAATTGACAGATTTTGACAAAATTGTCATTTTGACAGATTTTGTTCTAAAATGTCATTTTGACAGATTTTGACCCAAAATGTCATTTTGACAGTTTTTGACACTAAATGTCATTTTGACAGTTTTTAACCCAAAATGTCAATTTGACAGTTTTTGACCCAAAAAGACATTTTGACAGTTTTTGACACAAAATGACATTTTGACAGATTTTGACACAAAATTACATTTTGACAGTTTTTGACACAAAATGACATTTTGACAGTTTTTGACACAAAATGACATTTTGACAGTTTTTGACCCAAAATGACATTTTGACAGTTTTTGACACAAAATGACATTTTGACAGTTTTTGACACAAAATGACATTTTGACAGTTTTTGACCCAGAATGACATTTTGACAGTTTTTGACACTAAATGACATTTTGACAGTTTTTGACACAAAATGACATTTTGACAGTTTTTGACCAAAAATGACATTTTGACAGTTTTTGACACAAAATGACATTTTGACAGTTTTTGACCAAAAATGACATTTTGACAGTTTTTGACACAAAATGACATTTTGACAGATATTGACTGACAATGACACTTTGACATGCTGACAATCTGACATTCTGACATACTGACAGTTTCACAGTAAACTCGGTTATGGTGAAAATTTCAAAACTATTTTACACAAAAAGTAAGCATCACACGTTTACAGAAATAACTTTAATACTATTTTTTAGGGACTATAAGTACTATACAAACAAAAAACTATGGAAAAGTTGGCTAGGAAAAATTTCAATTTTGCAATGATAATTACGTCGATTACGTCGATCGCGGTGCTCCCGCGTTACCGTTATAGGGTTGATTCTCGGTAGATTTTGTTCAAATTTGGTATAGGGGCTTTTTTTGACCTTATCTTTCTATAGTATTTCGCGCTTGCTCAGAATCGCCCTGGGTCTGGGACCTCCCATACATTTTTTTTGAAAATTTTCAGTTTTTTGTTTTTTGCGAAAAATGTATTATATTTAGGCACTTGGTTTCCTAGCTACCCCAAAATTTCTCTAATTCTGCATCGAATGACACTTTTTTCAAGAAAATCGGTTAATAAATAAAGATTTTAGACCCGGGTTAGATTATTTTCGCAAATTTTTTTGAAAAAAAAAGTTGTCCAAAAATTCTGAAAAAAATTCTATCTATACATTTGCTTAAATTTCGATATTACTAACGTAATATCTGACTGCCCGAATCTGAAGTCCATTTTGCTCTATCTCTTACCGTTTCCGAGATATAGCGTCCTAAATTTGCGAGATTTCATAAAACATTGCTATTCCTGTTTATGCGGCGTCGTTGAATTATTTGTATGGAAATAGCGAAATCCGACTCGCACTTGACCCATTTTTCATAGAAGTTGGATTTTAGTTTTTAGAGTTCGTATGTTCATATTTGGTACATAGTGACATGGCATAGTCTATATTGATATGATCTGACAAATTGTCTGCTTAGAAAAATAGTCATATTATTGTATGAGATGACATGGCCAAGTGCAAATTGACAGATTTTGACAAAATTGTCATTTTGACAGTTTTTGACACAAAATGACATTTTGACAGTTTTTGACCCAAAATGACATTTTGACAGTTTTTGACACAAAATGACAATATAACAGATTTTGACCCAAAATGACATTTTGACAGTTTTTGACACAAAATGTCATTTTGACAGTTTTTGACACAAAATGACATTTTGACAGTTTTTGACACAAAATGACATTTTGACAGTTTTTGACCCAAAATGACATTTTGACAGTTTTTTTTTTGACCCAAAATGACATTTTGACAGTTTTTGACACAAAATGACATTTTGACAGATTTTGACCCAAAATGACATTTTGACAGTTTTTGACACAAAATGTCATTTTGACAGTTTTTGACACAAAATGACATTTTGACAGTTTTTGACACAAAATGACATTTTGACAGTTTTTTTACCCAAAATGACATTTTGACAGTTTTTGACACAAAATGACATTTTGACAGTTTTTGACACAAAATGACATTTTGACAGTTTTTGACCCAAAATGACATTTTGACAGTTTTTGACCCAAAATGACATTTTGACAGTTTTTGACACAAAATGACATTTTGACAGATTATGACCCAAAATGACATTTTGACAGTTTTTGACCCAAAATGACAATTTGACAGATTTTGACCCAAAATGACATTTTGACAGTTTTTGACCCAAAATGACATTTTGACAATCTGACAATCTGACATTCTGATAGTTTCGGTTAGGTTAGGTTACTGACACTATACAATCTGACAATCTGACAGTTTCAGTTAGGTTAGGTTAGGTTAGGTTAGGTTAGGTTAGGTTAGGTTAGGTTAGGTTAGGTTAGGTTAGGTTAGGTTAGGTTAGGTTAGGTTAGGTTAGGTTAGGTTAGGTTAGGTTAGGTTAGGTTAGGTTAGGTTAGGTTAGGTTAGGTTAGGTTAGGTTAGGTTAGGTTAGGTTAGGTTAGGTTAGGTTAGGTTAGGTTAGGTTAGGTTAGGTTGGGGCAGTCCTCCCTCATATAGAGGAATGGTTGAAGAGAAAACACGGGGCCCTGTCATACAGGGCAACGCAGGTGGTGACCGGACACGGCTGTTTCGGTCACTACCTGCACCTAATCCAGAGGGAACTAGGGCCCCAGTGTCACGAGTGCGGCGATCCTGATGACTCGGCCCAACACACCTTAGAAATGTGCAGTCGTTGGGAGGGGGAGCGCCGCACTCTAATGAGAGCCATAAGGACGACGGATCTCTCGCTGCACAGTGTCGTTGCAGCCATGCTGGGCAGCGAGAGAAAATGGAAGGCAGTAGTCTCCTTCTGCGAGGAGGGTCATCTCGCAGAAGGAGGCAGCGGAGCGGGAGCGCGAAGACGCGGCCGACGCGCCCCCGCTCCGGCACAGACGAAGAGGGAGGGCACGCGCGCAGTACGCTGCCGCGAATCGTGCCCTCCCTCGGTAGGGCCAGTGGGTTGGGGCCCACATAGCACGGCCCTACACGTCTGGGGGGGGAATCAGAAGCGTCCCTGATTCTCCCCTCCATTGGTGCGGGTTCCCCGGCCTAATGCCGGGAAGAGACGGGGGGCATGGTGGTAGAATGAATGCGCGAGCCCATCATGCCCCCACTAAACGTCTGAGAGGGTGTGACGCCGGAGTGAGGTTTAGTGGGTATTCTCTCTCGCCCCTCCCTCGCTAGGAGAGAGGGCCGAGAGAGCGAGTCCCACATACCCTCCCCATATGGCCTTCCCACGGTCGGGGAGAAATGCGTAAAGGCATTCCTCACTCCGTCAACAAAAAAAAAAAAAAAAAAAAAAAAAAAAAAAAAAAAAAAAAAAAAAAAAAAAAAAGGTTAGGTTAGGTTAGGTTAGGTTAGGTTAGGTTAGGTTAGGTTAGGTTAGGTTAGGTTAGGTTAGGTTAGGTTAGGTTAGGTTAGGTTAGGTTAGGTTAGGTTAGGTTAGGTTAGGTTAGGTTAGGTTAGGTTAGGTTAGGTTAGGTTAGGTTAGGTTAGGTTAGGTTAGGTTAGGTTAGGTTAGGTTAGGTTAGGTTAGGTTAGGTTAGGTTAGGTTAGGTTAGGTTAGGTTAGGTTAGGTTAGGTTAGGTTAGGTTAGGTTAGGTTAGGTTAGGTTAGGTTAGGTTAGGTTAGGTTAGGTTAGGTTAGGTTAGGTTAGGTTAGGTTAGGTTAGGTTAGGTTAGGTTAGGTTAGGTTATAGGGTTGATTCTCGGTAGATTTTGTTCAAATTTGGTACAGGGGCTTTATTTGACCTTATCTTTCTATAGTATTTCGCGCTTGCTCAGAATCGCCCTGGGTCTGGGACCTCCCATACATTTTTTTTGAAAATTTTCAGTTTTTTGATTTTTGCGAAAAATGTATTATATTTAGGCACTTGGTTTCCTAGCTACCCCAAAATTTCTCTAATTCTGCATCGAATGACACTTTTTTCAAGAAAATCGGTTAATAAATAAAGATTTTAGACCCGGGTTAGATTATTTTCGCACATTTTTTTGAAAAAAAAAGTTGTCCAAAAATTCTGAAAAAAATTCTATTTATACATTTGCTTAAATTCTGATATTACTAACGTAATATCTGACTGGTCGAATCTGCAGTCCATTTTGCTCTATCTCTTACCGTTTCCGAGATATAGCGTCCTAAAATTGCGAAATTTCTTAAAACATTGCTATTCCTGTTTATGCGGCGTCGTTGAATTATTTGTATGGAAATAGTGAAATCCGACTCACACTTGACCCTTTTTTCATAGAAATTGGATTTTATGTAATTATGGGTGAGTTTTTAGAGTTTGTATGTTCATATTTGGTACATAGTGACATGGCATAGTCTATATTGACATGATCTGTCAAACTGTCAAATTTGACAGTTTTTGAGAAAAAGTTTCACATTTTGTCACAGTTAAATAGAAATTGTCATTGTTAAGTATTTTTGACCAAAAGTGTCATAGTTGATGTATTTTGACAGTTTATGTAAAAATCTCGAAATTTGACTTTTTTAACAAAAATGTTTACTTGGAATAGCTATACAGCTGTATAAGATGACATGACCAAGTGCAAATTGACAAATTTTATCAAAACTATCATTTTGACAGTTTTTGAGATTTATATTGAAATAAAGTTATTTTTGAGTATAAGATGATATGATCAAGTGCAATTAAAGTGATTGGGGCAAGATTGAAAATATTGACAGTTTTTTGCCAGAATTGGTTCATGCTTAGAAAAATAGTCAATTATTGTATGAGATGACATGGCCAAGTGCAAATTGACAGATTTTGACAAAATTGTCATTTTGACAGATTTTGTTCTAAAATGTCATTTTGACAGATTTTGACCCAAAATGTCATTTTGACAGTTTTTGACACTAAATGTCATTTTGACAGTTTTTAACCCAAAATGTCAATTTGACAGTTTTTGACCCAAAAAGACATTTTGACAGTTTTTGACACAAAATGACATTTTGACAGATTTTGACACAAAATTACATTTTGACAGTTTTTGACACAAAATGACATTTTGACAGTTTTTGACACAAAATGACATTTTGACAGTTTTTGACCCAAAATGACATTTTGACAGTTTTTGACACAAAATGACATTTTGACAGTTTTTGACACAAAATGACATTTTGACAGTTTTTGACCCAGAATGACATTTTGACAGTTTTTGACACTAAATGACATTTTGACAGTTTTTGACACAAAATGACATTTTGACAGTTTTTGACCAAAAATGACATTTTGACAGTTTTTGACACAAAATGACATTTTGACAGTTTTTGACCAAAAATGACATTTTGACAGTTTTTGACACAAAATGACATTTTGACAGATATTGACTGACAATGACACTTTGACATGCTGACAATCTGACATTCTGACATACTGACAGTTTCACAGTAAACTCGGTTATGGTGAAAATTTCAAAACTATTTTACACAAAAAGTAAGCATCACACGTTTACAGAAATAACTTTAATACTATTTTTTAGGGACTATAAGTACTATACAAACAAAAAACTATGGAAAAGTTGGCTAGGAAAAATTTCAATTTTGCAATGATAATTACGTCGATTACGTCGATCGCGGTGCTCCCGCGTTACCGTTATAGGGTTGATTCTCGGTAGATTTTGTTCAAATTTGGTATAGGGGCTTTTTTTGACCTTATCTTTCTATAGTATTTCGCGCTTGCTCAGAATCGCCCTGGGTCTGGGACCTCCCATACATTTTTTTTGAAAATTTTCAGTTTTTGTTTTTTGCGAAAAATGTATTATATTTAGGCACTTGGTTTCCTAGCTACCCCAAAATTTCTCTAATTCTGCATCGAATGACACTTTTTTCAAGAAAATCGGTTAATAAATAAAGATTTTAGACCCGGGTTAGATTATTTTCGCAAATTTTTTTGAAAAAAAAAGTTGTCCAAAAATTCTGAAAAAAATTCTATCTATACATTTGCTTAAATTTCGATATTACTAACGTAATATCTGACTGCCCGAATCTGAAGTCCATTTTGCTCTATCTCTTACCGTTTCCGAGATATAGCGTCCTAAATTTGCGAGATTTCATAAAACATTGCTATTCCTGTTTATGCGGCGTCGTTGAATTATTTGTATGGAAATAGCGAAATCCGACTCGCACTTGACCCATTTTTCATAGAAGTTGGATTTTAGTTTTTAGAGTTCGTATGTTCATATTTGGTACATAGTGACATGGCATAGTCTATATTGATATGATCTGACAAATTGTCTGCTTAGAAAAATAGTCATATTATTGTATGAGATGACATGGCCAAGTGCAAATTGACAGATTTTGACAAAATTGTCATTTTGACAGTTTTTTGACACAAAATGACATTTTGACAGTTTTTGACCCAAAATGACATTTTGACAGTTTTTGACACAAAATGACAATATAACAGATTTTGACCCAAAATGACATTTTGACAGTTTTTGACACAAAATGTCATTTTGACAGTTTTTGACACAAAATGACATTTTGACAGTTTTTGACACAAAATGACATTTTGACAGTTTTTGACCCAAAATGACATTTTGACAGTTTTTTTTTTGACCCAAAATGACATTTTGACAGTTTTTGACACAAAATGACATTTTGACAGATTTTGACCCAAAATGACATTTTGACAGTTTTTGACACAAAATGTCATTTTGACAGTTTTTGACACAAAATGACATTTTGACAGTTTTTGACACAAAATGACATTTTGACAGTTTTTTACCCAAAATGACATTTTGACAGTTTTTGACACAAAATGACATTTTGACAGTTTTTGACACAAAATGACATTTTGACAGTTTTTGACCCAAAATGACATTTTGACAGTTTTTGACCCAAAATGACATTTTGACAGTTTTTGACACAAAATGACATTTTGACAGATTATGACCCAAAATGACATTTTGACAGTTTTTGACCCAAAATGACAATTTGACAGATTTTGACCCAAAATGACATTTTGACAGTTTTTGACCCAAAATGACATTTTGACAATCTGACAATCTGACATTCTGATAGTTTCGGTTAGGTTAGGTTACTGACACTATACAATCTGACAATCTGACAGTTTCAGTTAGGTTAGGTTAGGTTAGGTTAGGTTAGGTTAGGTTAGGTTAGGTTAGGTTAGGTTAGGTTAGGTTAGGTTAGGTTAGGTTAGGTTAGGTTAGGTTAGGTTAGGTTAGGTTAGGTTAGGTTAGGTTAGGTTAGGTTAGGTTAGGTTAGGTTAGGTTAGGTTAGGTTAGGTTAGGTTAGGTTAGGTTAGGTTAGGTTAGGTTAGGTTAGGTTAGGTTAGGTTAGGTTAGGTTAGGTTAGGTTAGGTTAGGTTAGGTTAGGTTAGGTTAGGTTAGGTTAGGTTAGGTTAGGTTAGGTTAGGTTAGGTTAGGTTTTTTTTTTTTTTTTTTTGAAAGTTTTAATGAGTCAATTGAAGACACAGGGCCCTCGCTAGGGATACGGGCGACCCTGTGCCCGAGGTGACATATGCGAATGATATTTGTGTTTTATGCGATGCCGGGTCCGGCATCACCATCAGTCAGAAAGCAATGGTGATGCTCGAGTTGAGGACCCGGCGTTGTTGCTATGATTTAAATTGGACCCATGGTCCCCGCATTGAGTACGGGCGGCCATGGGTCCAGGTTGAGATTTATGAAAATATGTTTGATTTTTAAGAAGAAGATATTTAGTTTGGTTGATTGGAGAAGTTTATGTTTAATAGATTAAAGATGTGGATTTGATTTTTACGATATGATTTTAAAAGTTGACAAGAATTGGTTTGGTTTGTGGTTTTGGTTGGTGTTACGAGTAGGGACCGCAGTAGGTGTTGTTTAATTCTCGACGGACGCTGCTGCCCATCCGTCGGTGTTCCCTTAGTCGGCTTTTACGACACCCACGGGACGAGATGGGGTGGTGCTATTCTAATCGCCGGCACCACACGGCGGGGTTAGGTTAGGTTAGGTTAGGTTAGGTTAGGTTAGGTTAGGTTAGGTTAGGTTAGGTTAGGTTAGGTTAGGTTAGGTTAGGTTAGGTTAGGTTAGGTTAGGTTAGGTTAGGTTAGGTTAGGTTAGGTTAGGTTAGGTTAGGTTAGGTTAGGTTAGGTTAGGTTAGGTTAGGTTAGGTTAGGTTAGGTTAGGTTAGGTTAGGTTAGGTTAGGTTAGGTTAGGTTAGGTTAGGTTAGGTTAGGTTAGGTTAGGTTAGGTTAGGTTAGGTTAGGTTAGGTTAGGTTAGGTTAGGTTAGGTTAGGTTAGGTTAGGTTAGGTTAGGTTAGGTTAGGTTAGGTTAGGTTAGGTTAGGTTAGGTTAGGTTAGGTTAGGTTAGGTTAGGTTAGGTTAGGTTAGGTTAGGTTAGGTTAGGTTATAGGGTTGATTCTCGGTAGATTTTGTTCAAATTTGGTACAGGGGCTTTATTTGACCTTATCTTTCTATAGTATTTCGCGCTTGCTCAGAATCGCCCTGGGTCTGGGACCTCCCATACATTTTTTTTGAAAATTTTCAGTTTTTTGATTTTTGCGAAAAATGTATTATATTTAGGCACTTGGTTTCCTAGCTACCCCAAAATTTCTCTAATTCTGCATCGAATGACACTTTTTTCAAGAAAATCGGTTAATAAATAAAGATTTTAGACCCGGGTTAGATTATTTTCGCACATTTTTTTGAAAAAAAAAGTTGTCCAAAAATTCTGAAAAAAATTCTATTTATACATTTGCTTAAATTCTGATATTACTAACGTAATATCTGACTGGTCGAATCTGCAGTCCATTTTGCTCTATCTCTTACCGTTTCCGAGATATAGCGTCCTAAAATTGCGAAATTTCTTAAAACATTGCTATTCCTGTTTATGCGGCGTCGTTGAATTATTTGTATGGAAATAGTGAAATCCGACTCACACTTGACCCTTTTTCATAGAAATTGGATTTTATGTAATTATGGGTGAGTTTTTAGAGTTTGTATGTTCATATTTGGTACATAGTGACATGGCATAGTCTATATTGACATGATCTGTCAAACTGTCAAATTTGACAGTTTTTGAGAAAAAGTTTCACATTTTGTCACAGTTAAATAGAAATTGTCATTGTTAAGTATTTTTGACCAAAAGTGTCATAGTTGATGTATTTTGACAGTTTATGTAAAAATCTCGAAATTTGACTTTTTTAACAAAAATGTTTACTTGGAATAGCTATACAGCTGTATAAGATGACATGACCAAGTGCAAATTGACAAATTTTATCAAAACTATCATTTTGACAGTTTTTGAGATTTATATTGAAATAAAGTTATTTTTGAGTATAAGATGATATGATCAAGTGCAATTAAAGTGATTGGGGCAAGATTGAAAATATTGACAGTTTTTTGCCAGAATTGGTTCATGCTTAGAAAAATAGTCAATTATTGTATGAGATGACATGGCCAAGTGCAAATTGACAGATTTTGACAAAATTGTCATTTTGACAGATTTTGTTCTAAAATGTCATTTTGACAGATTTTGACCCAAAATGTCATTTTGACAGTTTTTGACACTAAATGTCATTTTGACAGTTTTTAACCCAAAATGTCAATTTGACAGTTTTTGACCCAAAAAGACATTTTGACAGTTTTTGACACAAAATGACATTTTGACAGATTTTGACACAAAATTACATTTTGACAGTTTTTGACACAAAATGACATTTTGACAGTTTTTGACACAAAATGACATTTTGACAGTTTTTGACCCAAAATGACATTTTGACAGTTTTTGACACAAAATGACATTTTGACAGTTTTTGACACAAAATGACATTTTGACAGTTTTTGACCCAGAATGACATTTTGACAGTTTTTGACACTAAATGACATTTTGACAGTTTTTGACACAAAATGACATTTTGACAGTTTTTGACCAAAAATGACATTTTGACAGTTTTTGACACAAAATGACATTTTGACAGTTTTTGACCAAAAATGACATTTTGACAGTTTTTGACACAAAATGACATTTTGACAGATATTGACTGACAATGACACTTTGACATGCTGACAATCTGACATTCTGACATACTGACAGTTTCACAGTAAACTCGGTTATGGTGAAAATTTCAAAACTATTTTACACAAAAAGTAAGCATCACACGTTTACAGAAATAACTTTAATACTATTTTTTAGGGACTATAAGTACTATACAAACAAAAAACTATGGAAAAGTTGGCTAGGAAAAATTTCAATTTTGCAATGATAATTACGTCGATTACGTCGATCGCGGTGCTCCCGCGTTACCGTTATAGGGTTGATTCTCGGTAGATTTTGTTCAAATTTGGTATAGGGGCTTTTTTTGACCTTATCTTTCTATAGTATTTCGCGCTTGCTCAGAATCGCCCTGGGTCTGGGACCTCCCATACATTTTTTTTGAAAATTTTCAGTTTTTTGTTTTTTGCGAAAAATGTATTATATTTAGGCACTTGGTTTCCTAGCTACCCCAAAATTTCTCTAATTCTGCATCGAATGACACTTTTTTCAAGAAAATCGGTTAATAAATAAAGATTTTAGACCCGGGTTAGATTATTTTCGCAAATTTTTTTGAAAAAAAAAGTTGTCCAAAAATTCTGAAAAAAATTCTATCTATACATTTGCTTAAATTTCGATATTACTAACGTAATATCTGACTGCCCGAATCTGAAGTCCATTTTGCTCTATCTCTTACCGTTTCCGAGATATAGCGTCCTAAATTTGCGAGATTTCATAAAACATTGCTATTCCTGTTTATGCGGCGTCGTTGAATTATTTGTATGGAAATAGCGAAATCCGACTCGCACTTGACCCATTTTTCATAGAAGTTGGATTTTAGTTTTTAGAGTTCGTATGTTCATATTTGGTACATAGTGACATGGCATAGTCTATATTGATATGATCTGACAAATTGTCTGCTTAGAAAAATAGTCATATTATTGTATGAGATGACATGGCCAAGTGCAAATTGACAGATTTTGACAAAATTGTCATTTTGACAGTTTTTGACACAAAATGACATTTTGACAGTTTTTGACCCAAAATGACATTTTGACAGTTTTTGACACAAAATGACAATATAACAGATTTTGACCCAAAATGACATTTTGACAGTTTTTGACACAAAATGTCATTTTGACAGTTTTTGACACAAAATGACATTTTGACAGTTTTTGACACAAAATGACATTTTGACAGTTTTTGACCCAAAATGACATTTTGACAGTTTTTTTTTTGACCCAAAATGACATTTTGACAGTTTTTGACACAAAATGACATTTTGACAGATTTTGACCCAAAATGACATTTTGACAGTTTTTGACACAAAATGTCATTTTGACAGTTTTTGACACAAAATGACATTTTGACAGTTTTTGACACAAAATGACATTTTGACAGTTTTTTACCCAAAATGACATTTTGACAGTTTTTGACACAAAATGACATTTTGACAGTTTTTGACACAAAATGACATTTTGACAGTTTTTGACCCAAAATGACATTTTGACAGTTTTTGACCCAAAATGACATTTTGACAGTTTTTGACACAAAATGACATTTTGACAGATTATGACCCAAAATGACATTTTGACAGTTTTTGACCCAAAATGACAATTTGACAGATTTTGACCCAAAATGACATTTTGACAGTTTTTGACCCAAAAATGACATTTTGACAATCTGACAATCTGACATTCTGATAGTTTCGGTTAGGTTAGGTTACTGACACTATACAATCTGACAATCTGACAGTTTCAGTTAGGTTAGGTTAGGTTAGGTTAGGTTAGGTTAGGTTAGGTTAGGTTAGGTTAGGTTAGGTTAGGTTAGGTTAGGTTAGGTTAGGTTAGGTTAGGTTAGGTTAGGTTAGGTTAGGTTAGGTTAGGTTAGGTTAGGTTAGGTTAGGTTAGGTTAGGTTAGGTTAGGTTAGGTTAGGTTAGGTTAGGTTAGGTTAGGTTAGGTTAGGTTAGGTTAGGTTAGGTTAGGTTAGGTTAGGTTAGGTTAGGTTAGGTTAGGTTAGGTTAGGTTAGGTTAGGTTAGGTTAGGTTAGGTTAGGTTAGGTTAGGTTAGGTTAGGTTAGGTTAGGTTAGGTTAGGTTAGGTTAGGTTAGGTTAGGTTAGGTTAGGTTAGGTTAGGTTAGGTTAGGTTAGGTTAGGTTAGGTTAGGTTAGGTTAGGTTAGGTTAGGTTAGGTTAGGTTAGGTTAGGTTAGGTTAGGTTAGGTTAGGTTAGGTTAGGTTAGGTTAGGTTAGGTTAGGTTAGGTTAGGTTAGGTTAGGTTAGGTTAGGTTAGGTTAGGTTAGGTTAGGTTAGGTTAGGTTAGGTTAGGTTAGGTTAGGTTAGGTTAGGTTAGGTTAGGTTAGGTTAGGTTAGGTTAGGTTAGGTTAGGTTAGGTTAGGTTAGGTTAGGTTAGGTTAGGTTAGGTTAGGTTAGGTTAGGTTAGGTTAGGTTAGGTTAGGTTAGGTTAGGTTAGGTTAGGTTAGGTTAGGTTAGGTTAGGTTAGGTTAGGTTAGGTTAGGTTAGGTTAGGTTAGGTTAGGTTAGGTTAGGTTAGGTTAGGTTAGGTTAGGTTAGGTTAGGTTAGGTTAGGTTAGGTTAGGTTAGGTTAGGTTAGGTTAGGTTAGGTTAGGTTAGGTTAGGTTAGGTTAGGTTAGGTTAGGTTAGGTTAGGTTAGGTTAGGTTAGGTTATAGGGTTGATTCTCGGTAGATTTTGTTCAAATTTGGTACAGGGGCTTTATTTGACCTTATCTTTCTATAGTATTTCGCGCTTGCTCAGAATCGCCCTGGGTCTGGGACCTCCCATACATTTTTTTTGAAAATTTTCAGTTTTTTGATTTTTGCGAAAAATGTATTATATTTAGGCACTTGGTTTCCTAGCTACCCCAAAATTTCTCTAATTCTGCATCGAATGACACTTTTTTCAAGAAAATCGGTTAATAAATAAAGATTTTAGACCCGGGTTAGATTATTTTCGCACATTTTTTTGAAAAAAAAAAGTTGTCCAAAAATTCTGAAAAAAATTCTATTTATACATTTGCTTAAATTCTGATATTACTAACGTAATATCTGACTGGTCGAATCTGCAGTCCATTTTGCTCTATCTCTTACCGTTTCCGAGATATAGCGTCCTAAAATTGCGAAATTTCTTAAAACATTGCTATTCCTGTTTATGCGGCGTCGTTGAATTATTTGTATGGAAATAGTGAAATCCGACTCACACTTGACCCTTTTTTCATAGAAATTGGATTTTATGTAATTATGGGTGAGTTTTTAGAGTTTGTATGTTCATATTTGGTACATAGTGACATGGCATAGTCTATATTGACATGATCTGTCAAACTGTCAAATTTGACAGTTTTTGAGAAAAAGTTTCACATTTTGTCACAGTTAAATAGAAATTGTCATTGTTAAGTATTTTTGACCAAAAGTGTCATAGTTGATGTATTTTGACAGTTTATGTAAAAATCTCGAAATTTGACTTTTTTAACAAAAATGTTTACTTGGAATAGCTATACAGCTGTATAAGATGACATGACCAAGTGCAAATTGACAAATTTTATCAAAACTATCATTTTGACAGTTTTTGAGATTTATATTGAAATAAAGTTATTTTTGAGTATAAGATGATATGATCAAGTGCAATTAAAGTGATTGGGGCAAGATTGAAAATATTGACAGTTTTTTGCCAGAATTGGTTCATGCTTAGAAAAATAGTCAATTATTGTATGAGATGACATGGCCAAGTGCAAATTGACAGATTTTGACAAAATTGTCATTTTGACAGATTTTGTTCTAAAATGTCATTTTGACAGATTTTGACCCAAAATGTCATTTTGACAGTTTTTGACACTAAATGTCATTTTGACAGTTTTTAACCCAAAATGTCAATTTGACAGTTTTTGACCCAAAAAGACATTTTGACAGTTTTTGACACAAAATGACATTTTGACAGATTTTGACACAAAATTACATTTTGACAGTTTTTGACACAAAATGACATTTTGACAGTTTTTGACACAAAATGACATTTTGACAGTTTTTGACCCAAAATGACATTTTGACAGTTTTTGACACAAAATGACATTTTGACAGTTTTTGACACAAAATGACATTTTGACAGTTTTTGACCCAGAATGACATTTTGACAGTTTTTGACACTAAATGACATTTTGACAGTTTTTGACACAAAATGACATTTTGACAGTTTTTGACCAAAAATGACATTTTGACAGTTTTTGACACAAAATGACATTTTGACAGTTTTTGACCAAAAATGACATTTTGACAGTTTTTGACAAAATGACAAAAAAAAATGACATTTTGACACAAAATGACATTTTGACAGATATTGACTGACAATGACACTTTGACATGCTGACAATCTGACATTCTGACATACTGACAGTTTCACAGTAAACTCGGTTATGGTGAAAATTTCAAAACTATTTTACACAAAAAGTAAGCATCACACGTTTACAGAAATAACTTTAATACTATTTTTTAGGGACTATAAGTACTATACAAACAAAAAACTATGGAAAAGTTGGCTAGGAAAAATTTCAATTTTGCAATGATAATTACGTCGATTACGTCGATCGCGGTGCTCCCGCGTTACCGTTATAGGGTTGATTCTCGGTAGATTTTGTTCAAATTTGGTATAGGGGCTTTTTTTGACCTTATCTTTCTATAGTATTTCGCGCTTGCTCAGAATCGCCCTGGGTCTGGGACCTCCCATACATTTTTTTTGAAAATTTTCAGTTTTTTGTTTTTTGCGAAAAATGTATTATATTTAGGCACTTGGTTTCCTAGCTACCCCAAAATTTCTCTAATTCTGCATCGAATGACACTTTTTTTTAAGAAAATCGGTTAATAAATAAAGATTTTAGACCCGGGTTAGATTATTTTCGCAAATTTTTTTGAAAAAAAAAGTTGTCCAAAAATTCTGAAAAAAAAA
The DNA here is from genome assembly GCF_033807575.1 of Cydia pomonella. Lineage (NCBI taxonomy): Eukaryota > Metazoa > Arthropoda > Insecta > Lepidoptera > Tortricidae > Cydia > Cydia pomonella. Next base: position 50,177,895 of record NC_084703.1, read on the forward strand.
ATTCTATCTATACATTTGCTTAAATTTCGATATTACTAACGTAATATCTGACTGCCCGAATCTGAAGTCCATTTTGCTCTATCTCTTACCGTTTCCGAGATATAGCGTCCTAAATTTGCGAGATTTCATAAAACATTGCTATTCCTGTTTATGCGGCGTCGTTGAATTATTTGTATGGAAATAGCGAAATCCGACTCGCACTTGACCCATTTTTCATAGAAGTTGGATTTTAGTTTTTAGAGTTCGTATGTTCATATTTGGTACATAGTGACATGGCATTTTTGACACTAAATGTCATTTTGAAAGTTTTTGACAGAAAATGACATTTTGACAGATTTTGACACAAATTGACATTTTGACAGTTTTTTGACCCAAAATGACATTTGACAGTTTTTGACACAAAAATGACATTTTGACAGATTTTGACCCAAAATGACATTTTGACAGATTTTGACCCAAAATGACATTTTGACAGTTTTTGACACAAAATGTCATTTTGACAGTTTTTGACACAAAATGACATTTTGACAGTTTTTGACACAAAATAACATTTTGACAGTTTTTGACCCAAAATGACATTTTGACAGTTTTTGACCCAAAATGACATTTTGACAGATTTTGACCCAAAATGACATTTTGACAGTTTTTGACCCAAAATGACATTTTGACAGTTTTTGACACAAAATGTCATTTTGACAGTTTTTGACACAAAATGACATTTTGACAGTTTTTGACACAAAATGACATTTTGACAGTTTTTTACCCAAAATGACATTTTGACAGTTTTTGACACAAAATGACATTTTGACAGTTTTTGACACAAAATGACATTTTGACAGTTTTTGACCCAAAATGACATTTTGACAGTTTTTGACCCAAAATGACATTTTGACAGATTTTTGACACAAAATGACATTTTGACAGATTATGACCCAAAATGACATTTTGACAGTTTTTGACCCAAAATGACAATTTGACAGATTTTGACCCAAAATGACATTTTGACAGTTTTTGACCCAAAATGACATTTTGACAATCTGACAATCTGACATTCTGATAGTTTCGGTTAGGTTAGGTTACTGACACTATACAATCTGACAATCTGACAGTTTCAGTTAGGTTAGGTTAGGTTAGGTTAGGTTAGGTTAGGTTAGGTTAGGTTAGGTTAGGTTAGGTTAGGTTAGGTTAGGTTAGGTTAGGTTAGGTTAGGTTAGGTAAGGTTAGGTTAGGTTAGGTTAGGTTAGGTTAGGTTAGGTTAGGTTAGGTTAGGTTAGGTTAGGTTAGGTTAGGTTAGGTTAGGTTAGGTTAGGTTAGGTTAGGTTAGGTTAGGTTAGGTTTTGTTTTTTTTTTTTTTTTATGTTTAGGACTATTGTTAGTAACCAACGGCCCCCGCTGGAGGATACGGGCGATCGTTGGACTGTCACTAAAGGTTCCCGCTGTTTGATACGGGCAACCAAGATTCATACTATTCCATAAATGTTGCCTGTTGTTAATTACTTCTGATTTAATATATTTATTACCATATTTATTTTAATCTATGTGTTGTTGAATTTCTTTAACGAGTTTATAATATGTGTTGTATATTTAATAAATGACTCCAAGGTGCGTTCTTTTTCAGTTATTTGGTCGAGATTGTACGGGTCCGTGCTTATGCATGCTGCATTGGATTTCGTGGTCTAGTCTTCTAGTTGCGAATTTGGGACAGCTTTCCATCAAGTGCTTAATGGTCGTGGGGTGGAGCTGTCACACGGACATAGGTTATCATCTGTAATTTTTAAATCTGTTAAGATAAACTTTATTGTATCCATGTCCTGTTAAGATCTGCGTTAGATGAAATGAAATTGGTGTAAGCTTGCGTAATTTATTAATGTCTTGTAATGTAGGTAGCCATGCTTTTAAATGTTGTCCAGTGGTGCTATTTTGATAAATTTGTTCGTGTGTTGCTATAGTGTCTTTACGAAGGTTTTTTAAATGATAGGATAATGGGAATTTGGAGAAGTCAGGTTGTTTATGTAGTGTTGCCGCATGTTTGGCTGCGGCGTCAGCAGCCTCATTACCTAGTAATCCTTGATGAGCTTTAATCCATGAGAAGTGAATTTGGTGACCTTGTTCATTTATATTAGCAACTATTTTCTGTACATTACTTATTATTGCATTGTACTGCTCCTATTCATTAACTCATTTAGCGCCGATTTTGAGTCAGAATACAGTAGATTTCTCCAGACCGAGGGAAAGACATAGCTGGCAAGCTTGCTCTATAGCCAAGCACTCGGCCTGGAACACGGTGCAGCTGCTGTGTAGTTTGTATTTCTTAGAGGTTTCACTGCCATCTGGATGGTAAATAACTACTGCAGCCCCGACAGCCTCATCGTGTTGCTACCATCTGTGAAACTCTGTTCATGTCAGCGGTGTAAAATGGGTCAAGGTCGTCTTGTGTGAACACTTCAGTTATTTTGATTTCAGGTCTTTTGGCGGGATGCATCAAGTCTTCAACGGGTATCCTTTTATCATACAGAATGTCCTCCGGTAAGTATTTAGTTACTTTAGTTCTCTTGGTGTTTCGGATGATGCAATTTCTTTAATTCTTAGTGGCAGGGTGTTAGGCCGGCAAGTGCGATTGATCCAATGGTTGGTAGGGTCCGGAAACCGTGAATGATTTTAATAGCGAATCCCGCTGAAGGCTTAACAGTGCGTCTCGTACTTTTATTAGGTTAGTGGCTGTGTGCCAGATCTCTGCCGCATATGTCACAATGGGCTCGATTACTTGTCGGTAAATTATCTTTACGTTCTCAGATTGGATTCCCCATGTGGGTTTTATAAAGATACATAGCCTTTTAAATATGTTCTGAGCTTTTTTAATAGCATATTCGCTATGTTGGACAAATGTGAGGTTTTGGTCCATGATTATCCCAAGCAGCTTAAAATGTTCACTAAAGGTGATAGGCGTGTTATTCATTGTGATTCTGGCGGCTTTCGCTTTTGGAGTTGGCGTAATCATTTTAGTTTTGTGAGCTCCGAACTTTAGCTTGTTATTTGCCCCCCATTGGTATATGTTCTCGAGTATGCTATTCACCGTTTGTTCTAATTGATTAATATTGTTACTTGAACAAATTAACAGAATATCGTCCGCGTACGCCTGCAGATGACTGCCCTCAGGCAAAGGGGAATCGAGCAGCGTGTCCACGATTGTGTTCCAGAAAATAGGACCCAGAACAGAACCCTGGACACACCCGCGCGACTGCTCCTTTGTGCAGTTAGCATCCGCATAGTTGAGGACCACTTTTCTGTTATTTAGATAACTGCTTATGGTGTTGTATATGTTGCTTGGGCATTGTACCTCTTTCAACGTCTCAGCAGAGCAGGCCACCAGGCATGATCAAAGGCCCCTTCGATGTCTAAGGAGATAGCGACAACGAGTTTGCGTTCAATTTTATATTTTTTGATTAGGGTTACTGCCCTGCTAAGCGCGTCAGTTGTGGAGTTCTGTTCCTTGAAGCCGAATTGTTGTTGACTGCAGGCGTTATGCGTACGCATGAAGTATGTTAGCCTCTTAGCGATAAGTTTTTCAAATACCTTACCCAGTACATTGATAACCCAATAGGCCTATATGCTGCAATATCCTTATAGTTGTCTTTACCGGGCTTAGGGATGGTTTTATGTAAGCCACTTTCCAACTGGTTGGGAAATAATTGAGCTGAAGCATCTATTATAGAGCCTAGTCATATGTACCGGATAGTATTGATGACGTTTTTGCAAATGTCTGCCGTTAGTCCGTCCATGCCAGGGGCCCTTTTCGGGTTCATACTGTTAATAACCTCTATAAGTTCAGCCGTGGTGAAAGGTAAGTCATCATCTGAGTTGTTATTATTATCATTAATCTCATTTCTTATTTGCAGGTGCTGTGCTGTGTCTTCTGCTGCGGAGTCATCGGGAAAGAATTTGGCGGCTAGTTTAACGGCGGTGTCTTGAATGGATGTTGTGTAAGTATTACTGTTATCTATTTTTAGAGTTGCAGGTGGTTGTGGTTGAGGGGTACTTTTGAGGAGGCGGTTCGTCACAGACCAAACGTCATCTTTACCTTGGCCTTTGCAAAAGTCCCGAAAGTGCTCTGTGGAGGTCGTACGTATTTTTTGTGCGTATTCAGTTTTGGCTTCAGAAAGTTCACGGAAAATGTTGGTAAGATCTTTATTGCCCCGTTTGAGATCTTGAAAACGATGGTGAAGGTGGATGACCTTCTTCTTCATGTTGGTGAGCTCCTCGGTCCACCATGGAATTTTTACATGCGGTGTTTTCCGGCCTAATGTTTTGTCACAGGTTTTTGTCACGACTTTTGTTAGGTTTATTTTATAAATGGTGTCAATTTGGTCAATGTTCAAGTGAGTCCAATGTCAATACTGTCCAGTTCGTTGTTTTTCACTATGTTTCGTTTTAATTTGGTTAGTAAAAGTTTTCCTCCAATCTAGTTCTTTCTGTATTGTATTATACTTAAGTTGAAAGTCCGATATTTTTCTTTCTGGTTTTTTCATATTGTAAATTGATTTGAAATTCAATCCATGGCTGCTGGTCCCGACGGACGGCAACAATCCCGTGGTTGAGCTTTCCAGTTCTTCGGATTTTTCTTGCAATGCCTATAAGATGCCTAGTAGTGAGGTCTACAATCGAAGTCCTGTGTATGCCGTCATGGGTCACTTTTTCAAAAGTGGGTTCATTTCCGATGTTACAGACTCAAAAATACATTCGCCCATTAGTAGGTCATGTATTGCTCTCCCCCCTATCATTGTTTTTTGTAGATCCCCACGTAGATATGCCAACCATTCATATCCCCACAGATGATGTGGTCAGCATTAGGATGCGTCTTCAAGACATGATCTAAATGAGGCAGTGTGCTGGCCGGATCCTCTCCGGGTTCCACGTATATTGAAGACAGTAGGAGCTTTTTATTTCCTAATGAGAGCTGAACAGTGCAGAAATTAGTAGTCGTGTGCTGCGTAATACCGATATAATTTCCCAACTTTTTGCGGATTGCGATACAAGACTTAGTTCTGTTATTAGCGTCAGCGTATTGGTAAGTGTCATATCCATCAATTCCGCTCATTGTGGTCTTGTTACCCACATAGGGTTCTGTGATGAATATAACATCATATTCATTACTGTTTTGCGCACTGTTTAAGCTCTTGCATGGCGTTGTATCCCTTCCCTAGGTTGCATTGTACTGCTATTATGTGATTGATCCTGTTGTTGTTATCCTTTGGGACGCCCTTATACAGTAGCGTATAGCCGCTCGGCTATACGGTCCCATTTTATCCATTGCGGGCAAGATGTACTTGTATGCATAATGTCTGTGATCTGCTGTTCCTTCATTGCTCATGCAATTTACACAGGATGGCCCGGATTCGCGATTGTTACAGCCTCGCGTGTCAATGGTTTCCAGCGCAGTAGGCGCACCTCGCGGCGGCCTTGCAATCCGATGCTCGATGGCCGAATCCAAAGCATTTAAAGCATTGGAGTATTGGGGACTGGTCAACCGCCATCAGCGATTGATACCCAATTCTGACTTTTTGTCCATTCATGGCAGCCCAGACTTCTGGACTGACGTCCACGATAACATTCTTGATCGAATCATTTCGGCCTTTGATTGTCCGCACAAACCTTATTTTCTTTTTCTCCTCTGCTATGCCTTCTAGAAGTCTTACATTTTGCTTCGTCATAGCGTCTTCAAATTTTTTCATTAGCAATTCGGGAATGACTCCGATGATGCGCAATGCTGGGTTACGTAGTCTAGGAACATCGACAGTAATGTTGGTTGTTTTAATCTTTTATGGCAGTGCTGAGCTTCTGCTCTGTCCTCATTGGAGTCGCAACTAATAACGACTTTTTTATTTTTGGTTTCTCGTACGCTCTTTATACCAATACCTATTTTAACTACATCTACTTTCTCTTTGACTTCTTTTAAGACGTCCTTGCCATCCTGTCTGGGGTCGATGGATTCAAGGACGACAACAAAGTTAGTCTGCGGTGGAGGCGGTGGAGGCACACTTGTACGATTGACTTTAGGTCTGTATGGTCTGCCTACAGCAGGCGCTGTTAAGTCATCGTCAAGAATCGTGCCAGAAGCAGCCGCTGCGGCAGCCGCCGCCGCTTCGCTTCTGTGTCTTTTCTTATTATTATTCTTCCTACCAACGACCATGGAGAATGTTTCTTCTTCTTCTCTGTTGGCTTTCTCGGTTCCTTCCTCTTCACAACCTATTGCCTCCATGACCACTTTCCTTGAATTCTTTCTGTTCAGCACGCATTTTAGACATTTCTGCTTGAACGCCAGCGATAATGTCTTCTTTTAGCTTTGTAGGGTCCATTGTTGGGCTGTTATCTTGTTTGGCCTACACCGAGGACAGCCAGTTCGCCGGTGAAACCTCATTGTGGCATCCCTAATGGCCTCTACAGCTTGAATTATGCATTTCTTGTTTTCTTTGGTCACCTTTTATTTTGCTGTAATTGTGCGACTATGGTTCTCTAGGGTTGCGGACAATTTCCGAGCAATGCCTGCCCGCACGGGTTTTCGTGCCAGGGCTGCAGGTGATCGAGTCCCTGCTCAGCCACAATTGCTCCATTTGCGTTGACCCGGAATTGGGAGTTTCAGTGACAAAACGGGCCTCTCCATGAATGGTTCAGATGTCGATGCCAAACGGGAGCCTGCAGATTTTAATGTTGGCAGCGGTGTTGATATACCAGCTGCATGTCCTAATTCTTGGTGATCAACTCGTGCCGGCTCGAGGATTTTGCGTGCTTCCGAGTCGGCAGTCATATCAGTGTGAAGAGGGGGGTGTTGCACTGTGTCTGCCGATTGCCTCTTTCCTTTCCGTTAGGACTGCAGGCTCGGAGGGAGCAGGTCGCATCTTTTTAGGCGATTGAGGGGGGGTTCGGAATAATGTTCCCATGTTTCTGGGTATAGAGTGGACTAAGAGTTTAAGTTTTTCATAAAATGTGAAATTTGGGGGTGGAAAAAGAAGTTTGCAAGAAAATTTTTGTGATCAAAAAATAGAGAGAGACTAAAGATCTATCAAATGAAGCTTGAATTGGAAAAAATCTACTGAGTAGAATAGAAGAAAAATTGGGTTTCAAGGTGATTGTAATACAAATTCTTGCAGATACTGAAAAAAATTAAGAGAAATTTGAATATTTGGAAAGGGAAGTTGTTATGAAAGCTAATTCTATTTAAACTACGATAATTTAGAGGACACTGACAACAGATATTTAACAGAAAGAAAATTATTAAAAAGTTGAAAAATGGCTAAGATATGAATTTTATAGTTATGAAATTTTTTGAAAACTACTAAAAATTGAATATCTCCGTAACCAGAAGGGCTACGGAGGGGGGGTGGTACCAAAAGATAGGTCTCAGAGAGCTTTAACATTTGTGCCAAAAAATCGTTGAATTCGGGTAATTATCGAGTCGGTTAGGTTAGGTTAGGTTAGGTTAGGTTAGGTTAGGTTAGGTTAGGTTAGGTTAGGTTAGGTTAGGTTAGGTTAGGTTAGGTTAGGTTAGGTTAGGTTAGGTTAGGTTAGGTTAGGTTAGGTTAGGTTAGGTTAGGTTAGGTTAGGTTAGGTTAGGTTAGGTTAGGTTAGGTTAGGTTAGGTTAGGTTAGGTTAGGTTAGGTTAGGTTAGGTTAGGTTAGGTTAGGTTTAGGTTAGGTTAGGTTAGGTTAGGTTAGGTTAGGTTAGGTTAGGTTAGGTTAGGTTAGGTTAGGTTAGGTTATAGGGTTGATTCTCGGTAGATTTTGTTCAAATTTGGTACAGGGGCTTTTTTTGACCTTATCTTTCTATAGTATTTCGCGCTTGCTCAGAATCGCCCTGGGTCTGGGACCTCCCATACATTTTTTTTTGAAAATTTTCAGTTTTTTGTTTTTTGCGAAAAATCTATTATATTTATGCACTTGGTTTCCTAGCTACCCCAAAATTTCTCTAATTCTGCATCGAATGACACTTTTTTCAAGAAAATCGGTTAATAAATAAAGATTTTAGACCCGGGTTAGATTATTTTCGCACATTTTTTTGAAAAAAAAAGTTGTCCAAAAATTCTGAAAAAAATTCTATTCATAGATTTGCTTAAATTCTGATATTACTAACGTAATATCTGACTGCTCGAATCTGCAGTCCATTTTGCTCTATCTCTTACCGTTTCCGAGATATAGCGTCCTAAAGTTGCGAAATTTCTTAAAACATTGCTATTCCTGTTTATGCGGCGTCGTTGAATTATTTGTATGGAAATAGTGAAATCCGACTCACACTTGACCCTTTTTTCATAGAAATTGGATTTTATGTAATTATGGGTGAGTTTTTAGTTTGTATGTTCATATTTGGTACATAGTGACATGGCATAGTCTATATTGACATGATCTGTCAAACTGTCAAATTTGACAGTTTTTGAGAAAAAGTTTCACATTTTGTCATAGTTAAATAGAAATTGTCATTTTAAGTATTTTTGACCAAAAGTGTCATAGTTGATGTATTTTGACAGTTTATGTAAAAATCTCGAAATTTGACTTTTTTAACAAAAATGTTTACTTGGAATAGCTATACAGCTGTATAAGATGACATGACCAAGTGCAAATTGACAAATTTTATCAAAACTATCATTTTGACAGTTTTTGAGATTTATATTGAAATAAAGTTATTTTTGAGTATAAGATGATATGATCAAGTGCAATTAAAGTGATTGGGGCAAGATTGAAAATATTGACAGTTTTTTTTGCCAAATTGGTTCGTGCTTAGAAAATAGTCTTATTATTGTATGAGATGACATGGCCAAGTGCAAATTGACAGATTTTGACAAAATTGTCATTTTGACAGATTTTGTTCTAAAATGTCATTTTGACAGATTTTGACCCAAAATGTCATTTTGACAGTTTTTGACACTAAATGACATTTTGACAGTTTTTAACCCAAAATGTCAATTTGACAGTTTTTGACCCAAAAAGACATTTTGACAGTTTTTGACACAAAATGACATTTTGACAGTTTTTGACACCTAATGATATTTTGACAGGTTTTGACACAAAATGACATTTTGACAGTTTTTGACCAAAAATGACATTTTGACAGTTTTTGACCAAAAATGTCATTTTGACAGTTTTTGACACAAAATGACATTTTGACAGTTTTTGACACAAAATGACATTTTGACAGTTTTTGACCCAAAATGACATTTTGATAGTTTTTGACACAAAATGACATTTTGACAGTTTTTGACACAAAATGACATTTTGACAGTTTTTGACCCAGAATGACATTTTGACAGTTTTTGACACTAAATGACATTTTGACAGTTTTTGACACAAAATGACATTTTGACAGTTTTTGACCAAAAATGACATTTTGACAGTTTTTGACCAAAAATGTCATTTTGACAGTTTTTGACACAAAATGACATTTTGACAGATATTGACTGACAATGACACTTTGACATGCTGACAATCTGACATTCTGACATACTGACAGTTTCACAGTAAACTCGGTTATGGTGAAAATTTCAAAACTATTTTACACAAAAAGTAAGCATCACACGTTTACAGAAATAACTTTAATACTATTTTTTAGGGACTATAAGTACTAAACAAACAAAAAACTATGGAAAAGTTGGCTAGGAAAAATTTCAATTTTGCAATGATAATTACGTCGATTACGCCGATCGCGGTGCTCCCGCGTTA